>NC_088409.1:86167256-86244756 GCF_034236695.1 Oncorhynchus nerka | reverse complement strand
CCCCTGTATATAACCTCCACACTGACTCGGTACCGGTACCCCCTGTATATAACCTCCACACTGACTCTGTACCGGTTCCCCCTGTATATAGCCTCCACATTGAATCGGCACCGGTTCCCCCTGTATATAACCTCCACACTGACTCTGTACCGGTTCCCCCTGTATATAACCTCTACATTGACTCTGTACCGGTTCCCCCTGTATATAACCTCCACACTGACTTGGTACCGGTACCCCCTGTATATAACCTCCACATTGACTCTGTACTGGTACCCCCTGTATATAACCTCCACATTGACTCTGTACCAGTACCCCCTGTAAATAACCTCCACATTGACTCGGCACCGGTACCCCCTGTATATAACCTCCACATTGACTCCACATTGACTCGGCACCGGTACCCCCTGTATATAACCTCCACACTGACTCGGTACCGGTACCCCCTGTATATAACCTCCACATTGACTCCACATTGACTCGGCACCGGCACCCCCTGTATATAACCTTCACACTGACTCGGTACCGGTACCCCCTGTATATAACCTCCACACTGACTCCACATTGACTCGGCACCGGTACCCCCTGTATATAACCTCCACACTGACTCCACATTGACTCGGCACCGGTACCCCCTGTATATAACCTCCACATTGACTCGGTACCGGTACCCCCTGTATATAACCTCCACACTGACTCGGTACCGGTACCCCCTGTATATAACCTCCACACTGACTCGGTACCGGTACCCCCTGTATATAACCTCCACATTGACTCCACATTGACTCGGCACCGGTACCCCCTGTATATAACCTCCACATTGACTCGGTACCGGTACCCCCTGTATATAACCTTCACACTGACTCGGTACCGGTACCCCCTGTATATAACCTCCACACTGACTCGGTACCGGTACCCCCTGTATATAACCTCCACATTGACTCCACATTGACTCGGCACCGGTACCCCCTGTATATAACCTCCACATTGACTCGGCACCGGTACCCCCTGTATATAACCTCCACATTGACTCCACATTGACTCGGCACCGGTACCCCCTGTATATAACCTTCACACTGACTCGGTACCGGTACCCCCTGTATATAACCTCCACACTGACTCGGTACCGGTACCCCCTGTATATAACCTCCACACTGACTCGGTACCGGTACCCCCTGTATATAACCTCCACATTGACTCCACATTGACTCGGCACCGGTACCCCCTGTATATAACCTCCACACTGACTCGGTACCGGTACCCCCTGTATATAACCTCCACATTGACTCCACATTGACTCGGCACCGGTACCCCCTGTATATAACCTTCACACTGACTCGGTACCGGTACCCCCTGTATATAACCTCCACACTGACTCGGTACCGGTACCCCCTGTATATAACCTCCACACTGACTCGGTACCGGTACCCCTTGTATATAACCTCCACACTGACTCGGTACCGGTACCCCCTGTATATAACCTCCACACTGACTCGGTACCGGTACCCCCTGTATATAACCTCCACACTGACTCGGTACCGGTACCCCCTGTATATAACCTCCACATTGACTCCACATTGACTCGGCACCGGTACCCCCTGTATATAACCTTCACACTGACTCGGTACCGGTACCCCCTGTATATAACCTCCACACTGACTCGGTACCGGTACCCCCTGTATATAACCTCCACATTGACTCCACATTGACTCGGCACCGGTACCCCCTGTATATAACCTCCACATTGACTCCACATTGACTCGGTACCGGTACCCCCTGTATATAACCTCCACATTGACTCGGTACCGGTACCCCCTGTATATAACGTCCACACTGACTCGGTACCGGTACCCCCTGCATATAACCTCCACATTGACTCCACATTGACTCGGTACCGGTACCCCCTGTATATAACCTCCACATTGACTCCACATTGACTCGGCACCGGTACCCCCTGTATATAACCTCCACACTGACTCGGTACCGGTACCCCCTGTATATAACCTCCACACTGACTCGGTACCGGTACCCCTGTATATAACCCACATTGACCACACTGACTCCCTGTATATAACCTTCACACTGACTCGGTACCCCCCCTGTATATAACCTCCACATTGACTCCACATTGACTCGGCACCGGTACCCCACTGACTGTATATAAACCTTCACACATTGACTCGGCACCGGTACCCCCTGTATATAACCTCCACATTGACTCCACATTGACTCGGCACCGGTACCCCCTGTATATAACCTCCACACTGACTCGGTACCGGTACCCCCTGTATATAACCTCCACATTGACTCCACATTGACTCGGCACCGGTACCCCCCCCGGTACTCTCTGTATGTAGATTAGTTATTGTTAGTTTATTACAGTTTTATTGTGTTACTTTAAAAAAACATTTACTTTAGTTTATTTAGTAATTGTTTTCTTAACTCTTAAGCCTTTCACAGTCTGGTCTACACCTGTTGTTTTCAGAGCATGTGAGAAATATAAGGTGATTTGAAACACACACTGAAAGTCACACACACACGTTAAATCAGAGTACCACTTTAGGCTCTCTATTTGACAGAGACTCAGAACAGAGCTGCCGTGATTCCGGAAAGACAATCCATTTGATTGCCCTACACAGCCAGGACAATGCCTTCTTGTAGCGTACTCCAAATGTAACTGTGATATTTTGGAGTGAAGTATTAGTATAACCCTGGTCATTTACTGGGGCCTACGTCGGACTACATAATCTAGTTTGTTTTCATCTCAATAGTGGTCCCATGCAGAGGTATTGTCTTTTGGAGATAGGTTTGCCTCTGTTATCTCTTGAAGTGTCTCTGGGAGAGGAGGGATCCTGGCCTATCGTGTTGTGAACAGCATGTGCCTACTGGGATGTACTATATGTTGACTAGAACCGCAGGGTGCTCTGCTGTGTGGCCTCCAATAGAGACATGATTAGAGGGATTAGAAGTTCTCTGTGTGTGTGTGTGTGTGTGTGTGTGTGTGTGTGTGTGTGTGTGTGTGTGTGTGTGTGTGTGTAGGACTCAGGCAGACCTCCCTGTGCACACACACACACATGATTAAGAGGTAAAGGGAAGGTAATTAGAGATCATCTCCATATGTTCCTCTCTTTCTCTCTCGGCTGGCATGCTGCCCAGTGTCCCCTCCCCTCTAGCCACCAACCCCCCTATCGGTCCCCTCTATGGGCCCATGCCATGCGTCCCCTTTCACACACACCATGCCCCCCTTCCAACTGGCCTCATGTCAGATCTGACAGGCTTTTCTGATCTGGTTATTACATGTATTCTATTGTGTCCCTTTAAATATTGCTCACACAGTCCATGAAGCATCTAGTATTGTGTTAGGTGTACCACTAGGTTGTATACCATACATGACGTTCTGTAAGTACAGGGAGAAATGCAGACTCAGCTCTACAGCACCACTGGTTATATGTGTTCTGGTTATATGGTAACAGCACCAGCAGTCAATAAAGCAGCTCTTTGTCTCCCGGTAAAGTGGAGTGATGTTATGGTATTTGATTTGACTTTTACCCCCGTCCCCATTAGAGGGCCTACAGTTTTCCCTGCTAGCACGAGTAAATGTTTTAAAAGCTTTTTCTCCACTTTTAACTATTTGTTTACCTATTTGTTATTTGACCAGGCCTTTGATTTATATGACCTGCTTTAATCTCTATCTCCCTTCCTTGTTTTTACCTCTGTCAGTGTAATTGACCAGGTGGTCATGTGTCTTGGTATTTAAGTCCGAATTAGACGAGAGTCCACCATATTGGTCCCAAGCAGAGCAGACAGAATGTCTCCACAGAGAGCAGGGGATCCAGTCTCCTCCCTGTACCTTTCACATGTCTTTGGGTTTATACAGTATGTATCTGTCTAATCATTGGATTCCTCTGCTTCATATGAATCTCCTGTATTACACGAGGCTGTGCTGTCCGGGTGGAATTAGCCGTTTCTTTGGCAGCATGCCTGTAAAAACTGTGGTGATTCACGGCTGGTCATTTTGTTGCAGATTGGCTGGGGGAGAGGGGAGAGGGGAGGGAGAGGAGAGGAGAGGAGAGGAAAGGAGATGAGTCGAGAGGGGAGGGAGAGGAGAGGAAAGGAGAGGAGTCGAGAGGGGAGAGGGTAGTGGAGAGGGGGGGAGAGGAGAGGAAAGGAGAGGAGTCGAGAGGGGAGAGGGGAGGGAGGGAGAGGAGAGGAAAGGAGAGGAGTGGAGTGGAGAGGGGAGAGGGGAGTGGACGGACGCTGGTTCCCTGGTTCCTGGTCATTAATATTAGGGGCTGCCTGTGACAGAGTGGGAGCAGTCCTCCAGGCTTCATTGATTCTCTGTCTCCACACTGCATAGAGATACAGCCCCAGCCGCTTCCCCTGCTGTTGCCCTGGTCAGAAAGAGAGGGGGCACACTGCCAGTCAGAACAGGAGACAGAGGAAGAAAGAGGGTGTTTGATAACTGTGATGCCTGAAGATGCTGTTGTAACTTACAGATTGGCCAGTGCTCAGTAACACATGTCTTCTACTGATTGCTCCAGTCTAGTAGCTACCAGTTTCCAGAGAGGTGACTGTAAATAACCAAAGTACATTTAGTCTATCTTCGGTTTTAGTAGGCATGCGATTGTGTCTATTTCTGACAATTTGCCTTTGTGTGTTTAGAAACGAGACCCAAGAATGAAAGGCTCAGTTAAGGCTGGGCTATATGGCCAAAATATTATCACAAGTTCTTTACATTTTTACGGTATGATGGTATTTTATGTTTTTGAATAAACACAAGTTTTGCATTTGCTTAAATGAGTAGTACTGTTCAATTCAACTACAATTAAAAACATTTTTCAACATTTTAATCAATTTCTGCATTTCCCGAACTCATTTGAGATCATTTCCACACTGACATGTAGGGCTGCACAATAAGGTCAAACAATCTAGGCTTTTGACACTTGGGTGAAGAGAGAGAGAGACAGAGAGAGAGAGAGAGAGAGAGAGAGAGAGAGAGAGAGAGACAGAGAGAGAGAGAGAGAGAGAGAGAGAGAGAGAGACAGAGAGAGAGAGAGAGAGAGAGAGAGAGAGAGAGAGAGAGAGACAAAAAGAGAGAGACAAAAAGAGAGAGAGAGACAGAGAGAGAGAGAGAGAGAGAGAGAGAGAGAGACAAAAAGAGAGAGAGACAAAAGAGAGAGAGAGACAGAGAGAGAGACAGAGAGAGAGAGAGAGAGAGAGAGACAGAGAGAGAGAGAGAGAGAGAGAGAGAGAGAGAGAGAGACAAAAAGAGAGAGACAAAAAGAGAGAGAGAGAGAGAAAAGAGAGAGACAAAAAGAGAGAGAGAGACAAAAAGAGAGAGACAAAAAGAGAGAGAGAGACAAAAAGAGAGAGAGAGAGAGAGAGAGAGAGAGAGAGAGAGAGAGACACACAGAGAGAGACAAAAAGAGAGAGACACAGAGAGAGAGAGAGAGAGAGAGAGAGAGACACACAGAGAGAGACAAAAAGAGAGAGACACACAGAGACATAGAGAGAGAGAGAGACAAAAAGACAGAGAGAGAGACAAAAAGAGAGAGACACACAGAGAGAGAGAGAGAGAGAGACACACAGAGAGAGACAAAAAGAGAGAGACACACAGAGACATAGAGAGAGAGAGAGAGAGAGAGAGAGAGAGAGAGAGAGAGAGAGAGAGAGAGAGAGAGAGAGAGAGAGAGAGAGAGAGAGAGAGACCACCGCACACCCAGACACATCCACACCCCCACCCCAACCAATCAACACCCCCCCACGTCAACCATGCCCACACCCCATTTAGGCCCCCTCAGATCAGACCTATGCCACTCCTGCCCACCCCATGCACCCCACCCCCGCAAAGAGGGCCTCAACATGGAAGCCACACATACGCCCAGGTAGTGAGCGGGCAAACAGTCCCAACCCCCACTCTCACACTCGCCCAAGCCAATGGCATGTACCAGATGCTCAGCAGGCTCTGCTCACACTTACTGGCCTGAGGCCAAACCACGACCAACAACATTGGACACTCTATGAAACAAAAAGCATTCACTATATCATCCTGGAATATCCAAGGCCTGAGGTCATCTGCCTTTGGCCTGAAGAGCAGAAACCCGGACTTCACCAAAGAAATCGGTAACACAGACATTGTCATCCTGCAAGAAAAAGAGAGAGACAAAAAGAGAGAGACAAAAAGAGAGAGACAAAAAGAGAGAGAGAGAGAGACAAAAAAAGACAGAGAGAGAGACACAAAGAGAGAGAGAGAGAGAGAGACAGAGAGAGAGAGAGAGAGAGACAGAGAGAGAGAGAGAGAGAGAGAGAGAGAGAGAGAGAGAGAGAGAGAGAGAGAGAGAGAGAGAGAGAGAGAGAGAAGAGAGAGAGAGAGAGAGAGAGAGAGAGAGAGAGAGAGAGAACCATGCCCACCCCATTTAGAGAGAGACAGAGAGAGAGAGAGAGAGAGAGAGACATAAGAGAGAGAGAGACAAAAAGAGAGAGACAAAAAGAGAGAGAGAGAGAGAAAAAAAGAGAAAGAGAGAGAGAGAGAGACATAAGAGAGAGAGACAAATAGAGAGAGAGAGAGACAAATAGAGAGAGAGAGAGAGAGAGACAGAGAGAGAGAGAGAGAGAGAGAGAGAGAGAGAGACAAAAAGAGAGAGAGACAAAAAGAGAGAGAGAGAGAGAGAGAGACAAAAAGAGAGAGAGAGAGAGAGAGAGAGACATAAGAGAGAGAGACAAATAGAGAGAGAGAGAGACAAAAAAAGACAGAGACACAAAGAGAGAGAGAGAGAGAGAGAGAGAGACAAAAAGAGAGAGAGAGCGAGAGAGAGATATAGATGAATCAAGTAGCGAAGTAAACTATAAAAATGGACGTTACACATGGCGTATCACATTTAACAAACATAGCATTCAAACACCGTTCTAGAAGGTAAAGTAAAAACCCAAACCGGTCCGCACATCAATACCGGTACGTCGTAAAATATGGTATACCACCCAGCCCTAGGCTCAGTGCAACAGGGGGGTGTAGCTGGATACTGCTCATGTTGTGAGGGCTCTTGCCCCTGACACAGCTAGTCTGTGTAGGGTGTGTGTAGGGTCAGCCCTGATGAAGACAAATGATTCATTTCTTTACACTTAATCAAGGCTGATGTTTAATGAAAACACTGATGACCCCTATCAACCCTCCCAGACACCCAGGGTCTCCGGTGGGTGATCTCTCAACCCCAGAGGTCAGAGGTTAGCCCCCAGAACTAACAGAGCGAGGACTGCACCTGACCTGACCCCCCTATGACCTGGGAGGCTGAGCGGGGACTGAGGCCTTTTAAAAATCCCCTAATCTGTCACCCCACGGACCTCCTACCCTGCTTCGACACACACATACAAACAGACACTTTTCATAAAGGGCTGCAGGCAATAGATATGGAGGATGTGAGAGAGAGAGAAGCTGGTGGTTGATGGTTCTGTGTCAGGATCATTACTTCCTCACTGCAGGATAAACGGTCCCATCACACATATGGTCCCCTCAGGTTGTTCTAGCCGTATCTGAGTATTAGAGAAACAGTGAACCGTAGATGGTCCACAATCATATTGTCTCAGTCTTTTTAAAAAGCTTAAGGCAAAAACATTTACATTTGGATTGATTCGTTATTGATCTCATTTGAAAATGGTTCCTTTGAAGAGAAAAAATAATTATTAAATTGCATCATGGACGAAAAATGTTTATCACAAGTGGGACCTAAGAAAGTATTTGTCTGTTCTGAGGCCCCATCCTTACACAAATACAGTGGTCGTGCCAGCCTAGTGCAACCTGCTGCAACAGTCTGGTCACCTGGTGGATGTATGGGTCAGTCTGGAGATCCTCCCTTCTCCTCTGGAGTCTGGTCTGGTCTCTCTCCCGTCCTCCTGCTGCTCTGCCTGGCTCAGGTCCCCATCCTCCTACTGCTCTTCCTGGCCCAGCTCCCCGTACTCCTGCTGTTCTGCCTGGCCCAGTACCTCTCCTCCTGCTGCTCTGCCTGGCCCAGCTCCTCTCCTCCTGCTGCTCTGCCTGGCCCAGCTCCTCTCCTCCTGCTACTCTGCCTGGCCCAGCTCCTCTCCTCCTGCTGCTCTGCCTGGCCCAACTCCTCTCCTCCTGCTACTCTGCCTGGTCCAACTCCTCTCCTCCTGCTACTCTGCCTGGCCCAGCTCCTCTCCTCCTGCTGCTCTGCCTGGCCCAACTCCTCTCCTCCTGCTACTCTGCCTGGTCCAACTCCTCTCCTCCTGCTACTCTGCCTGGCCCAGCTCCTCTCCTCCTGCTGCTCTGCCTGGCCCAACTCCTCTCCTCCTGCTACTCTGCCTGGCCCAGCTCCTCTCCTCCTGCTACTCTGCCTGGCCCAGCTCCTCTCCTCCTGCTGCTCTGCCTGGCCCAACTCCTCTCCTTCTGCTACTCTGCCTGGCCCAGCTCCTCTCCTCCTGCTGCTCTGCCTGGCCCAACTCCTCTCCTCCTGCTACTCTGCCTGGCCCAGCTCCTCTCCTCCTGCTGCTCTGCCTGGCCCAACTCCTCTCCTCCTGCTACTCTGCCTGGCCCAGCTCCTCTCCTCCTGCTGCTCTGCCTGGCCCAGCTCCTCTCCTCCTGCTGCTCTGCCTGGCCCAGCTCCTCTCCTCCTACTGCTCTGCCTGGCCCAACTCCTCTCCTCCTGCTACTCTGCCTGGCCCAGCTCCTCTCCTCCTGCTGCTCTGCCTGGCCCAACTCCTCTCCTCCTGCTGCTCTGCCTGGCCCAGCTCCTCTCCTCCTGCTGCTCTGCCTGGCCCAGCTCCTCTCCTCCTGCTACTCTGCCTGGCCCAGTTCCTCTCCTGCTACTCTGCCTGGCCCAGCTCCTCTCCTCCTGCTGCTCTGCCTGGCCCAACTCCTCTCCTCCTGCTACTCTGCCTGTCCCAGCTCCTCTCCTCCTGCTGCTCTGCCTGGCCCAACTCCTCTCCCCCTGCTGCTCTGCCTGGCCCAGCTCCTCTCCTCCTGCTCCACCAACACTAATTACATCTCAAATGGTAATAGCAGAGACCTCGTTAGCCGCTCTCACCCCCTTGAAAGATTCACAAACATCCATCAGAGTGCCCCATTTCTGCTGGATCTCCCTTTCAAAGGGATGGACTTCACAGAGAGAGAGAGGCTGGGGGCCTAAGTCACTAATTACTGCTGCATAACAGTTCCAAACGGCTGCCCTGCACACTGCCTGCCTCATACTAACACTGCCTGCCTCATACTAACACTGCCTGCCTCATACTAACACTGCCTGCCTCATACTAACACTGCCTGCCTCGTACTAACACTGCCTGCCTCATACTAACACTGCCTGCCTCATACTAACACTGCCTCCCTCATACTAACACTGCCTGCCTCGTACTAACACTGCCTGCCTCATACTAACACTGCCTGCCTCATACTAACACTGCCTGCCTCGTACTAACACTGCCTGCCTCATACTAACACTGCCTGCCTCATACTAACACTGCCTGCCTCATATTAACACTGCCTGCCTCATACTAACACTGCCTGCCTCATACTAACACTGACTGTCTCATACTAACACTGACTGCCTCATACTAACACTGCCTGCCTCGTACTAACACTGCCTGCCTCATATTTCCACTATTATTCTCAGGCAGCTAACACTGCCTGCCCTCCCTCACACCCAGACCAAACTACACAGGCTTGTTAAACCTACAACTCTATAATCACATTAGCTCCCTGTCTAGTCTGGCCTTGCCATAACGCAGCTGCTAATTCGCTGGCATTGTAGAAATAAATATCAGAGTTGGCACTGTCCTAATCAAAGGCAGTTTTAGCCCGGGACTGTCTGTCTGTCTGTGAATGTTCGAGGAACCGATGCATATTAAAGAAAGACATAGAAATCTGCTCTGATTCCAGTTCTGGATAAAAGGCTGCCGGTCCTGCGTTAAACGTCATTAGTGCTTCCTCCACCAAATTGGCCTAATTATGGCCAGAGCTCATGATTAAATTAATTTAAGATTGAGCATGTCATCTCTTTGCACTCGATATTTAAAAAATAAATGGAAATGATGTGTATTGGAGACTCCCTTAATGGGATGAGAATTGATCTGAAATACTGTCCATGTTCACCCAAGTCTGTCTTCACTCTCTCTGGTATTAAAGGGATTTACTGAATCAGCTTTAAGAGAGAGTGGAGCTGTAGTTGTTGTACTAACACAACATCCTGTCCAGTGTGTAGGGCTCACATCAGTCCAGTTGGTTATTGTGTTTCCTGTAGGTGTTGTACTAACACAACATCCTGTCCAGTGTGTAGGGCTCACATCAGTCCAGTTGGTTAATGTGTTTCCTGTAGGTGTTGTACTAACACAACATCCTGTCCAGTGTGTAGGGCTCACATCAGTCCAGTTGGTTATTGTGTTTCCTGTAGGTACTAAGACAACATCCTGTCCAGTTGTAGGGCTAATCACAACATCCTGTCCAGTCCAGTGTAGGGCTCACATCAGTCCAGTTGGTTATTGTGTTTCCTGTATGTGTTTTACTAACACAACATCCTGTCCAGTGTGTAGGGCTCACATCAGTCCAGTTGGTTATTGTGTTTCCTGTAGGTGTTGTACTAACACAACATCCTGTCCAGTGTGTAGGGCTCACATCAGTCCAGTTGGTTATTGTGTTTCCTGTAGGTGTTGTACTAACACAACATCCTGTCCAGTGTGTAGGGCTCACATCAGTCCAGTTGGTTATTGTGTTTCCTGTAGGTGTTTTACTAAGACAACATCCTGTCCAGTGTGTAGGGCTCACATCAGTCCAGTTGGTTAATGTGTTTCCTGTAGGTGTTGTACTAACACAACATCCTGTCCAGTGTGTAGGGCTCACATCAGTCCAGTTGGTTATTGTGTTTCCTGTAGGTGTTTTACTAACACAACATCCTGTCCAGTGTGTAGGGCTCACATCAGTCCAGTTGGTTATTGTGTTTCCTGTAGGTGTTTTACTAAGACAACATCCTGTCCAGTGTGTAGGGCTCACATCAGTCCAGTTGGTTAATGTGTTTCCTGTAGGTGTTGTACTAACACAACATCCTGTCCAGTGTGTAGGGCTCACATCAGTCCAGTTGGTTATTGTGTTTCCTGTAAGAATTGTCTTGTTTTCTCACCTGTTGAAATCTTCTGAAGCAAAATGCAGAACGAGGAAAATAGGTTATCAATATGAAAAATACATATTGACAGTTGATATATATACCATATATCTTCCAGATTATTAGCTCAGATGTGTGGTATTTCACTAAGGCCTGGAATTGTTTAAGTGATTTAATTCCTCAGAATCTCATTTGATTGAATTACTTTTTGTACAGTCTTTATGTTGAGTATTGGATGTTGTGAATGAGCTGGAGGCAACAGGAAGATTAGCAGCAGCTCTAATTGTGGTGTGGTTTACAGGCCTGGTGGGCTGCATCGATCCAACCAGAAAGATAATAATAGAATGGAAGTAAAGTGGTGCAGGGAAGGAAGAGGCTCTGAGGAGAGCAGGGGAGTGGTGGAGAGGAGAGAGGAGAGAGGAGAGAGGGAGTGGTGGAGAGGAGAGAGAGGGAGTGATGGAGAGGAGAGAGGAGAGAGGGAGTGGTGGAGAGGAGAGAGGAGAGAGGGAGTGGTGGATAGGAGAGAGGAGAGAGGGAGTGGTGGAGAGGAGAGAGAGGGAGTGGTGGAGAGGAGAGAGGAGAGAGGGAGTGGTGGAGAGGAGAGAGGAGAGAGGGAGTGGTGGAGAGGAGATAGGAGAGAGGGAGTGGTGGAGAAGAGAGAGGAGAGAGGGAGTGGTGGAGAGGAGAGAGGAGAGAGGGAGGGGTGGAGAGGAGAGAGTGAGTGGTGGAGAGGAGAGAGGAGAGAGGGAGTGGTGGAGAGGAGAGAGGAGAGAGGAGAGAGGGAGTGGTGGAGAGGCGAGAGGAGAGAGGAGAGAGGAGAGAGGGAGTGGTGGAGAGGAGAGAGGAGAGAGGGAGTGGTGGAGAGGAGAGAGGAGAGAGGGAGTGGTGGAGAGGAGAGAGGGGGAGTGGTGGAGAGGAGAGAGGAGAGAGGGAGTGGTGGAGAGGAGAGAGGAGAGAGGGAGTGGTGGATAGGAGAGAGGAGAGAGGGAGTGGTGGAGAGGAGAGAGGAGAGAGGGAGTGGTGGAGAGGAGATAGGAGAGAGGGAGTGGTGGAGAAGAGAGAGGAGAGAGGGAATGGTGGAGAGGAGAGAGGAGAGAGGGAGGGGTGGAGAGGAGAGAGGGAGTGGTGGAGAGGAGAGAGGAGAGAGGGAGTGGTGGAGAGGAGAGAGGAGAGAGGGAGTGGTGGAGAGGAGAGAGGAGAGAGGGAGTGGTGGAGAGGAGAGAGGAGAGAGGGAGTGGTGGAGAAGAGAGAGGAGAGAGGGAGTGGTGGAGAGGAGGAGGAGAGAGGGAGGGGTGGAGAGGAGAGAGGGAGTGGTGGAGAGGAGAGAGGAGAGAGGGAGTGGTGGAGAGGAGAGAGGAGAGAGGGAGTGGTGGAGAGGAGAGAGGAGAGAGGAGAGAGGGAGTGGTGGAGAGGAGAGAGGAGAGAGTAGAGAGGGAGTGGTGGAGAGGAGAGAGGAGTGGTGGAGAGGAGAGAGGAGAGAGGGAGTGGAGAGAGGGAGTGGTGGAGAGGAGAGAGGAGAGAGGGAGTGGTGGAGAGGAGAGAGGAGAGAGGGAGTGGTGGAGAGGAGAGAGGAGAGAGGGAATGGTGGAGAGGAGAGAGGAGAGAGGGAGTGGTGGAGAGGAGAGAGGAGAGATGGAGTGGTGGAGAGGAGAGAGGAGAGAGGAGAGAGAAGAGAGGGAGTGGTGGAGAGGAGAGAGGAGAGATGAGGTGGTGGAGAGGAGAGAGGAGAGAGGGAGTGGTGGAGAGGAGAGAGGGAGTGATGGAGAGGAGAGAGTAGAGATGGAGTGGTGGAGAGGAGAGAGGAGAGAGGGAGTGGTGGAGAGGAGAGAGGGAGGCCTCCTGGTTACTGAAGGAAGAGGCTCTGAGGAGAGTGAGGGAGTGGTGGAGAGGAGAGAGGAGAGAGGGAGTGGTGGAGAAGAGAGAGGAGAGAGGGAGTGGTGGAGAGGAGAGAGGAGAGAGATAGGGGTGGAGAGGAGAGAGGGAGTAGTGGAGAGGAGAGAGGAGAGAGGAGAGAGAAGAGAGGGAGTGGTGGAGAGGAGAGAGGAGAGAGGAGAGAGAAGAGAGGGAGTGGTGGAGAGGAGAGAGGAGAGAGGAGAGAGGGAGTGGTGGAGAGGAGAGAGGAGAGAGGAGAGAGAAGAGAGGGAGTGGTGGAGAGGAGAGAGGAGAGATGGAGTGGTGGAGAGGAGAGAGGAGAGATGGAGTGGTGGAGAGGAGAGAGGAGAGAGAGAGAGAAGAGAGGGAGTGGTGGAGAGGAGAGAGGAGAGATGGAGTGGTGGAGAGGAGAGAGGAGAGAGGGAGTGGTGGAGAGGAGAGAGGAGGAGAGGGAGTGGTGGAGGAGGAGAGAGGGAGAGAGGGAGTGGTGGAGAGGAGAGAGGGAGGCCTCCTGGTTACTGAAGGAAGAGGCTCTGAGGAGAGTGAGGGAGTGGTGGAGAGGAGAGAGGAGAGAGGGAGTGGTGGAGAAGAGAGAGGAGAGAGGGAGTGGTGGAGAGGAGAGAGGAGAGAGGGGAGGGGTGGAGAGGAGAGAGGGAGTAGTGGAGAGGAGAGAGGAGAGAGGAGAGAGGAGAGAGGGAAAAGTGGAGAGGAGAGAGGAGAGAGGAGAGAGGGAGTGGTGGAGAGGAGAGAGGAGAGAGGGAGTGGTGCAGAGGAGAGAGGGAGTGGTGGAGAGGAGAGAGAGAGAGAGGGAGTGGTGGAGAGGAGAGAGGAGAGAGGGAGTGGTGGAGAGGAGAGAGGGAGAGGAGAGAGAGAGGGAGTGGTGGAGAGGAGAGAGGAGAGAGGGAGTGGTGGAGAGGAGAGAGAGAGTGGTGGACAGGAGAGAGGAGAGGAGAGAGGAGAGAGGGAGTGGTGGAGAGGAGAGAGGAGAGAGGAGAGAGAGGGAGTGGTGGAGAGGAGAGAGGGAGTGGTGGAGAGGAGAGAGGAGAGAGGGAGTGGTGGAGAGGAGAGAGGAGAGAGGGAATGGTGGAGAGGAGAGAGGAGAGAGGGAGTGGTGGAGAGGAGAGAGGAGAGAGGGAGTGGTGGAGAGGAGAGAGGGAGTGATGGAGTGGAGAGAGGAGAGATGGAGTGGTGGAGAGGAGAGAGGAGAGAGGGAGTGGTGGAGAGGAGGGAGGGAGGCCTCCTGGTTACTGAAGGAATGATGTATTGATTGTCTCTGACAGGGTGGTGCAGACCAATTGATGGTGATATGTGAGAGGAGGCTGTTAGGAGACTCTCTCGGGTCACACGGGTCGCCCAGACAACTGGCAGTGCTGCTGCTGATGGGAGAGAAATGAACTCATCACCTGGTTGGAGGGATGGATGGAATAGAGGATGAGGGGAAAGGATGCATGGATGGGAGGGATAGATGTAGAGAGGGAGAGGTAGGGTAAAGAGAGAGATGTTATGCCTATTAGACCAAATCAAATCGCATTTATTTATAAAGCCCTTCTTACATCAGCTGATATCTCAAAGTGTTGTACAGAAACCCAGCCTAAAACCCCAAACAGCAAGCTAGGAAAAAATCCCTAGAAAGTCCAGAACCTAGGAAGAAACCTAGAGAGGAACTAGGCTCTGAGGGGTGGCCAGTCCTCTTCTGGCTGTGCCGAGTGGAGATTATAACAGAACATGGCCAAGATGTTCATAGATGACCAGCAGGGTCAAATAATAATAATCACAGTGGTTGTCGAGGGTGCAACAGGTCAGCACCTCAGGAGTAAATGTCAGTTGGCTTTTCTTAACCAATCATTCAGAGTATCTCTACCGCTCCTGCTGTCTCTAGAGAGTTGAAAACAGCAGGTCTGGGACAGGTAGCATGGCCGGTGAACAGGTCAGGGTTCCATAGCCGCAGGCAGAACAGTTGAAACTGGAGCAGCAGCACGGCCAGGTGGACTGGGGACAGCAAGGATTCATCAGGCCAGGTAGTCCTGAGGCATGGTCCTAGGGCTCAGGTCCTCCAAGAGAGAGAGAAAGAAAGAAATAATTAGAGAGAGCATACTTAAATTCACACAGGACACCAGATAAGACAGGAGAAATACTCCAGATATAACAGACTGACTCTAGCCCCCCGACACATAAACTACTGCAGCATAAATACTGGAGGCTGAGACAGGAGGGGTCGGGAGACACTGGACCAAGCCTGTTCAGTTCTATATAGATATGTGATGGAGCTAGGAGGAATAAGCTGACTCAGGCTACTCTACTCCAGACCAGACAGACAGTGTCATGGAAAATCAAATCCTCATGCTAATCGGATTAGCTGGTACATCTTACCCAGTACAGTAGACACACTCAGCACGGATATAGAGAGCCTTTCATCTAGTGTTGGACTCCTTGAGAGAGAGAGAGAGAGAGAGAGAGAGAGAGGGAAATGAGTTTGTTTGTAGTTAATGAATTAAGGATAATTACAGCAGTGTCAAATAACAAATAAGAGTTTTGATGGAGATAAAGACACAGGTGTTATATAACAGGTGATACATCAAGGGGGGAGGAGGTGGACTATGTGCCTGTAGGGTCTGGTTAGTGTGAAAATAGAGAGACAGAAACCGAGTAGAGTTATGGTATATTAGTCTCTATGCAGCTCATCCTCTAGACCCCCACAGCCTCAGTATGTCTCTCTCCCCTCTAGACCCCCACAGCATCAGTATGTCTCTCTCCCCTCTAGACCCCCACAGCATCAGTATGTCTCTCTCCCCTCTAGACCCCCACAGCCTCAGTATGTATCTCTCCCCTCTAGACCCCCACAGCCTTAGTATGTCTCTCTCCCCTCTAGACCCCCACAGCATCAGTATGTCTCTCTCCCCTCTAGACCCCCACAGCCTCAGTATGTATCTCTCCCTCTAGACCCCCACAGCATCAGTATGCCTCTCTCCCCCCACTAGACCCCCACAGCATCAGTATGTCTCTCTCCCTCTAGACCCCACAGCCTCAGTATGTCTCTCTCCCCTCTAGACCCCCACAGCATCAGTATGCCTCTCTCCCCTCTAGACCCCCACAGCATCAGTATGTCTCTCTCCCCTCTAGACCCCACAGCCTCAGTATGTATCCCTCTCCCCACAGCCTAGATGTCTCCCCACATCCTTCAGTATGTCTCTCTCCCCTCTAGACCCCACAGCATCAGTATGTCTCTCTCCCTCTAGACCCCCACAGCCCCAGTATGTCTCTATCCCCTCTAGACCCCCACAGCCTCAGTATGTCTCTCTCCCCTCTAGACCCCCTCTAGACCCCCACAGCCTCAGTATGTCTCTCTCCCCTCTAGACCCCCACAGCCTCATTATGTCTCTCTCCCCTCTAGACCCCCAGCCTCAGTATGTCTCTCTCTCCCTCTAGACCCCCAGCCCCAGTATGTCTCTCCTCTTCCCTCTAGACCTCTAGACCTCTCCAGCCCCAGCATGTCTCTCCTCTCTGCCCTCTAGACCTCTCCAGCCCCCAGCCCCATGTCATGTCTCTCCTCTGCCCTCTAGACCTCTCCAGCCCCAGTATGTCTCTCCTCTTCCCTCTAGAGCCTCTCTCAGACCTCCAGCCCCAGCATGTCTCTCCTCTTCCCCTCTAGACTTCTCCAGCCCCAGCATGTCTCTCCTCTCCCCTCTAGAGTAGCATGTCCTCCTCTCCCCTCTAGACCTCTCCAGCCCCAGCATGTCTCTCCTCTGCCCCCTAGACCTCTCCAGCCCCAGTATGTCTCTCCTCTCCCTCTAGACCTCTCCAGCCCCAGTCCCCTCTTCCCTCTAGACCTCTCCAGCCCCAGCATGTCTCTCCTCTTCCCTCTAGACCTCTCCAGCCCCAGCATGTCTCTCCTCTTCCCTCTAGACCTCTCCAGCCCCAGCATGTCTCTCCTCTGCCCCCTAGACCTCTCCAGCCCCAGTATGTCTCTCCTCTCCCCTCTAGACCTCTCCAGCCCCAGCATGTCTCTCCTCTTCCCTCTAGACCTCTCCAGCCCCAGTATGTCTCTCCTCTCCCTCTAGACCTCTCCAGCCCCAGTATGTCTCTCCTCTTCCCTCTAGACCTCTCCAGCCCCAGTGTGTCTCTCCCTCTTCCAGCCTGTCTCTCCTCTTCCCCTAGACCTCTCCAGCCCCAGTATGTCTCTCCTCTGCCCTCCAGCTAGACCTCTCTGCCCGCCAGCCCCAGCATGTCTCTCCTCTTCCCTCTAGACCTCTCCAGCCCCAGCATGTCTCTCCTCTTCCCTCTAGACCTCTCCAGCCCCAGCATGTCTCTCCTCTTCCCTCTAGACCTCTCCAGCCCCAGTCTCTCCTCTTCCTCTAGCCCCAGCATGTCTCTCCTCTCCCCTCTAGACCTCTCCAGCCCCAGCATGTCTCTCCTCTTCCCTCTAGACCTCTCCAGCCCCAGCATGTCTCTCCTCTGCCCCCTAGACCTCTCCAGCCCCAGTATGTCTCTCCAGCCCCAGCATGTCTCTCCCTCTAGACCTCTCCAGCCCCAGCATGTCTCTCTCCCCTCTAGACCTTCCAGCCCTAGACCTCTCCCCTCTAGCCCCAGCCCCAGCATGTCTCTCCTCTCCCCCTAGACCTCTCCAGCCCCAGTATGTCTCTCCTCTCCAGCCCCAGCATGTCCCTCTTCCCCTCTAGACCTCTCCAGCCCCAGCATGTCTCTCCTCTTCCCTCTAGACCTCTCCAGCCCCAGCATGTCTCTCCTCTTCCCTCTAGACCTCTCCAGCCCCAGTATGTCTCTCCTCTTCCCTCTAGACCTCTCCAGCCCCAGTATGTCTCTCCTCTGCCCGCTAGACCTCTCCAGCCCCAGCATGTCTCTCCTCTTCCCTCTAGACCTCTCCAGCCCCAGCATGTCTCTCCTCTTCCCTCTAGACCTCTCCAGCCCCAGCATGTCTCTCCTCTTCCCTCTAGACCTCTCCAGCCCCAGTATGTCTCTCCTCTTCCCTCTAGACCTCTCCAGCCCCAGCATGTCTCTCCTCTTCCCTCTAGACCTCTCCAGCCCCAGCATGTCTCTCCTCTTCCCTCTAGACCTCTCCAGCCCCAGCATGTCTCTCCTCTGCCCTCTAGACCTCTCCAGCCCCAGTATATCTATCCTCTGCCCTGTAGACCTCTCCAGCCCCAGCATGTCTCTCTCCTCTAGACCTCTCCAGCCCCAGCATGTCTCTCTCCTGTTCCCTGTGTACACAGGTTCTTGCCTGTCCATCACTAATTGATTGGCTGCCTGTTCATTTAATCCAGACATGAGTGGTGCCTCTTAATGGAGGTGAAAGGTGTTGGCCTGCCAGTGAAGTGATGACTCACAGGAAGGAGATCTACTACACACAGGCTAGATGGTCAAAAGGCAGAGGCTGAGTGAAACAGAACAGAACAACGTACTTACAGTAGTATCATAAAGGGCCATTGTGTTGGACATTGTGTTGGACTATTTTCATTTGTTTTACCACAGTGTTTATTTTGATCTGACAACAGAAGAGTGGTAGTTCCAGTGTGGTGTAGAGGACATGGGGGAGTGTGGTTTGTATCTCTGATCAGCCTCAGATCCATGGGTCTGTCTTCCATCCACACCACACAGTAGCAGGCCATTTGCATTTAGCCCCTGTAATTGGCGGCATTAATAGCAGACACATTTACAAAGTGTTGTCATCCATGAACTGATCATGCTAATCGCCACATGCATTCTAAAAGGCAGCTTTTAAGCAGGGGGGTATATTGTTTATACACTATTTTGATCGACTTCAATCACACACACGTGTGCAAGTGTTTATCCCTCACACACCACATCAGTATAGGGTGATGTTGATGTAAAACACACTTTAATTACCTGGGTGATGGGGGCTCTGATGCTCGTTCCTGGGGTGAATACTAACCAGCTTCCTGTCACTGAGGTTGTTCCAAACGTCACATTTCTAAGTGTTTAAGGTTCATTTTAGGCTTTATCTCCAATTGTTTAAGGTTAGGGTTAAGTTCAGCTGTTAAATCCAATTGTTTAAGGGTAGGGTAAGTTCAGCTGTTAACTCCAATTGTTTAAGGTTAGGGTTAAGTTCAGGCTTTAACTCCAATTGTTTAAGGTTAGGGTTAAGTTCAGCTGTTAACTCCAATTGTTTAAGGTTAGGGTTAAGTTCAGGCTTTAACTCCAATTGTTTAAGGTTAGGGTTAAGTTCAGGCTTTAACTCAAATTGTTTAAGGTTAGGGTTAAGTTCAGCTGTTAACTCCAATTGTTTAAGGTTAGGGTTAAGTTCAGGCTTTAACTCCAATTGTTTAAGGTTAGGGTTAAGTTCAGGCTTTAACTCCAATTGTTTAAGGTTAGGGTTAAGTTCAGCTGTTAACTCCAATTGTTTAAGGTTAGGGTTAAGTTCAGCTGTTATCTCGAATTGTTTAAGGTTAGGGTTAAGTTGAGGCTTTAACTCCAATTGTTTAAGGTTAGGGTTAAGTTCAGGTCTGGTCCCAATGGGCCCACCTCTATCTCCCCCTCTAACCAGGAATGATCCCACCTCTATATCCCCCTCTAACCAGGAATGGTCCCACCTCTATATCCCCCTTCCTTCCTTCCTTCCTTCCTTCCTTCCTTCCTTCCTTCCTTCCTTCCTTCCTTCCTTCCTTCCTTCCTTCCTTCCTTCCTTCCTTCCTTCCTTCCTTCCTTCCTTCCTTCCTTCCTTCCTTCCTTCCTTCCTTCCTTCCTTCCTTCCTTCCTTCCTTCCTTCCTTCCTTCCCTCCCTCCCTCCCTCCCTCCCTCCCTCTCTCCTTCATGTATATTCAGCATCGGTCTGGGGGGCCTAGCCAGCCCAGCTGTATGTGTCTGGGTCAGTGCCTCCTAAAGGCTGAAGAGCAGAAGAAATTGCCCTGTTCTGACTGTGTTTTCCCCAAGCCCAGCCCCAATAATGATACCCTGCTTTAAACATTGATTAGATGCAGTCCATTGCTTCATTAATGTAGTGGAGGGCATATATCAGAGTAGTGGTGGACTTTCTGTAATGATTCTGAGGGTCATTATATTATTGTTGTGTACGCGGCAGAAGAAAGGTGGCAGACCAGAAGACCCCATGCAGAGAGGGATGCAGGCCCTATGTAAAACAGACATGCATCGGTGGAGGCTATCTCCACATTTAACCAGATCTTCTAGAGGATGTGTTTCTGGTGGCTCATTATGCCTGTTCTATAGTCACTTCTAGAGGATGTGTTTCTGGTGGCTCATTATGCCTGTTCTATAGTCACTTCTAGAGGATGTGTTTCTGGTGGCTCATTATGCCTGTTCTATAGTCACTTCTAGAGGATGTGTTTCTGGTGGCTCATTATGCCTGTTCTATAGTCACTTCTAGAGGATGTGTTTCTGGTGGCTCATTATGCCTGTTCTATAGTCACTTCTAGAGGATGTGTTTCTGGTGGCTCATTATGTCTGTTCTATAGTCACTTCTAGAGGATGTGTTTCTGGTGGCTCATTATGGCTGTTCTATAGTCACTTCTAGAGGATGTGTTTCTGGTGGCTCATTATGCCTGTTCTATAGTCACTTCTAGAGGATGAGTTTCTGGTGGCTCATTATGTCTGTTCTATAGTCACTTCTAGAGGATGTGTTTCTGGTGGCTCATAATACCTGTTCTATAGTCACTTCTAAAGGATGGGTTTCTGGTGGTTCATTATGCCTGTTCTATAGTCCCTTCTAGAGGATGTGTTTCTGGTGGCTCATAATACCTGTTCTATAATCACTTCTAGAGGATGTGTTTCTGGTGGCTCATTATCCCTGTTCTATAAGTCACTTCTAGAGGATGGGTTGCTGGTGGCTCGTTATGCCTGTTCTACAGTCACTTCTAGAGGATGGGTTTCTGGTGGCTCATTATGCCTGTTCTATAGTCATTTCTAGAGCATGGAAAGCACATCCTCATCTCTCTATTTCATGGATCTAGTTATGTAAATCTTCAGGCTGATTCTGAAAAGCAGAACGATCACACAGAGAAAGCATCTTCATTCCATCTTCATTGACTAAATTGCTTTACAAATCCTGACTCCTGGTGTCTCTCTCTGGAGTCAGTATGACAGAGAAGTCGCTGAAATTAGATTGGATATTCAATAATGCTAATGCAAATTCATTTGATTGGTTAGTCTATACTGATCAAATAATTGTCTAAATAAATGGCTGCCTGTCCTGCTCTCTCTCTCTCTCTCTCTCTCTCCCTCTCTCTGTCTCTCTCTCTCTCTCTCTCTCTCTCTCTCTCTCTCTCTCTCTCCCGCTCTGCTTTTCTCTTTATCTCTCTCTGTGTATTTCCATCTATGGCACCATTCTATGTTGTGGTATTTGCCTATTCTGGGTTAATGCGGTATGAAGCAGCCTCAGAATGGTGACAGTGATGTGTGTCTTCAAACAGCCCAGTGTCAGGCAGGGTAGAGAATACACAAGCACATCTTTTGACGTATGGCTGCTGTGACGGTGGAGTAGAGGCATGTGTCTGCACGGTGCGCTGCAGAAAGGAACACAGGAGCGATTGCCACCACTCTGTTCCTCTTTTTCATGTGGCTGAAAGAGATGGAAGTGTTTGAAGACAGGGATAAGGATGGAATCATCGTCGTCTTGACAACGTCAGTCCCAGCTCCCTTCCTTCTCCAAGTACATCTGTTTGATGAGGAAAAATATGGCTGAGACATACATGGCTGATTTTGTAAAAAAAAAACAGCGATAATCTCAACCGAATGATGTGCTGTTTGGAGCAAGATGTTCTAGTTGCATGGTGTTCTTTTTTTAATGTCATTTTGTATGCGTGTCTACACATCCCAACAGACCACTATACATACTAAAACATACCCGCATTTGATATGGACGAAATGGAAACTATAGGGATGTGCCTTTGTTTGCAGATGTGATGGACTAGGCTTTGGTTGCCGAGTCATTTCACGCTCATCTGTTTGTGTTTAGCCCCCTGTTGTCCATAAGTTAACCCTGAGTGACAGGGGGACCTGGGCTGTTCCACTATCCTCCCCAGGTGTCCCCCTGCACCTCCATGTGCTCCCCAGCAGGGGGCAGGCTGACAGAACGATAGGTGGTCTCCAGGGTTGTGACACAGATGTGGTAGGGGTTATCTATCTATCTATCTATCTATCTATCTATCTATCTATCTATCTATCAAATCAAATCAAATCAAATGTATTTATATAGCCCTTCGTACATCAGCTGATATCTCAAAGTGCTGTACAGAAACCCAGCCTAAAACCCCAAACAGCAAACAATGCAGGTGTAAAAGCACGGTGGCTAGGAAAAACTCCCTAGAAAGGCCAAAACCTAGGAAGAAACCTAGAGAGGAACCAGGCTATGTGGGGTGGCCAGTCCTCTTCTGGCTGTGCCGGGTAGAGATTATAACAGAACATGACCAAGATGTTCAAATGTTCATAAATGACCAGCATGGTCGAATAATAATAAGGCAGAACAGTTGAAACTGGAGCAGCAGCACAGTCAGGTGGACTGGGGACAGCAAGGAGTCATCATGTCAGGTAGTCCTGGGGCACGGTCCTAGGGCTCAGGTCCTCCGAGAGAGAGAAAGAAAGAGAGAATTAGAGAGAGCATATGTGGGGTGGCCAGTCCTCTTCTGGCTGTGCCGGGTGGAGATTATAACAGAACGTGGCCAAGATGTTCAAATGTTCATAAATGACCAGCATGGTTGAATAATAGTAAGAACAGTTGAAACTGGAGCAGCAGCATGGCCAGGTGGACTGGGGACAGCAAGGAGTCATCATGTCAGGTAGTCCTGGGACATGGTCCTAGGGCCCAGGCCAGTTGAAACTGGAGCAGCAGCATGGCCAGGTGGACTGGGGACAGCAAGGAGTCATCATGTCAGGTAGTCCTGGGGCATGGTCCTAGGGCTCAGGTCCTCCGAGAGAGAGAAAGAAAGAGAGAAGGAGAGAATTAGAGAACGCACACTTAGATTCACACAGGACACCGAATAGGACAGGAGAAGTACTCCAGATATAACAAACTGACCCTAGCCCCCCGACACATAAACTAATGCAGCATAAATACTGGAGGCTGAGACAGGAGGGGTCAGGAGACACTGTGGCCCCATCACACCCATCTATCTATCTATCTATCTATCTATCTATCTATCTATCTATCTATCTATCTATCTATCTATCTATCTATCTATCTATCTATCTATCTATCTATATATCTATCTATCTATCTATCTATCTGTTCATCTCACTGAGCTAGTTAGTAAGCTGATAACACAGCTAAATCTAATTGGGTTTTCCAGAATCCTAAATCCCACCATACACATTCATTACCCATGGGATTCATGGTCTGGTTGACTCTGTGCTGCTCACTCACTCACACACACCAGTTTCACATCAGTCTGTGTGTTCTCTCAATTCAATTCAATTCAATTCAAGGGCTTTATTGGCATGGGAAACATGTGTTAACATTGCCAAAGCAAGTGAGGTAGATAATATATAAAGTGAAATAAACAATAAAAATTAACAGTAGACATCACACATACAGAAGTTTCAAAACAATAAAGACATTACAAATGTCATATTATATATATATATACAGTTTTTTAACAATGTACAAATGGTAAAGGACACAAGATAAAATAAATAAGCATAGATATGTGTTGTATTTACAATGGTGCGTGTTCTTCACTGGTTGCCCTTTTCTCGTGGCAACAGGTCACAAATCTTGCTGCTTTGATGGCACACTGTGGAATTTCACCCAGTAGATATGGGAGTTTTTCAAAATTGGATTTGTTTTCGAATTCTTTGTGGATCTGTGTAATCTGAGGGAAATATGTCTCTCTAATATGGTCATACATTGGGCAGGAGGTTAGGAAGTGCAGCTCAGTTTCCACTTCATTTTGTGGGCAGTGAGCACATAGCCTGTCTTCTCTTGAGAGCCATGTCTGCCTACGGTGGCCTTTCTCAATAGCAAGGCTATGCTCGCTGAGTCTGTACATAGTCAAAGCTTTCCTTAATTTTGGGTCAGTCACAGTGGTCAGGTATTCTGTCGCTGTGTACTCTCTGTGTAGGGCCAAATAGCATTCTAGTTTGCTCTGTTTTTTTTGTTAATTCTTTCCAATGTGTCAAGTAATTATCTTTTTGTTTTCTCGTGATTTGGTTGGGTCTAATTGTGCTGCTGTCCTGGGACTCTGTAGGGTGTGTTTGTGAACAGAGCCCCAGGACCAGCTTGCTTAGGGGACTCTTCTCCAGGTTCATCTCTCTGTAGGTGATAGCTTTGTTGTGGAAGGTTTGGGAATCGCTTCCTCTCTCTCTCTCTCTTTCTCTACCATTCCCACTGATCTTTGTGAGACCCCAGCGTGGGCTCTGTGATTGTGGCTGGGGAAAGAGAAGTTCAGGGGTGTGTCTTTGACGCTGTGGTGGTGCTAAATGTCCCTGTTTTACAGACGTACTCTCCCTTTAATGGCTCCCCAAAGATGACCCCCCCCCTCTCTCTCTCTTTCTATCAATTCAATTCAAGGGGCTTTATTGGCATGGGAAAAAATGTGTTAACATTGCAAGCGAGGTAGATAATATACAAAAGTGAAATAAACTATAAAAATTAACAGTAAACATTACACATACAGAAGTTTCAAAACAATAAAGACATTACAAATGTCATATATATATATACAGTATTGTAACAATGTACAAATGGTTAAAGTACACAAGGGAAAATAAATAAGCATAAATATGGGTTGTATTTACAATGGTGTTTGTTCTTCACTGGTTGCCCTTTTCTTGTGGCAACAGGTCACAAATCTGGCTGCTGTGGTGGCACAATGTGGAATTTCACCCAGTAGATATGGGAGTTTATCAAAATTGGATTTGTTTTCGAATTCTTTGTGGATCTGTGTAATCTGAGGGAAATATGTATCTCTAATATGGTCATACATTGGGCAGGAGGTTAGGAAGTGCAGCTCAGTTTCCACCTTATTTTGTGGGCAGGGTGCACATAGCCTGTCTTCTCTTGAGATCCATGTCTGTCTACGGCGGCCTTTCTCAATAGCAAGGCTATGCTCACTAAGTCTGTACATAGCCAAAGCTTTCCTTAAGTTTAGGTCAGTCACAGTGGTCAGGTATTCTGCCACTGTGTACTCTCTGTTTAGGGCCAAATAGCATTCTAGTTTGCTCTGTTTTTTTGTTAATTCTTTCCAATGTGTCAAGTAATTATCTTTTTGTTTTCTCATGATTTGCTTGGGTCTAATTGTGCTGCTGTCCTGGGGCTCTGTGGGGTGTGTTTGTGTTTGTGTTTGTGAACAGAGCCACAGGACCAGCTTGAGAGGGGACTCTTCTCCAGGTTCATCTCTCTGTAGGTTATGGCTTTGTTATGGAAGGTTTGGGAATCTCTTCATTTTAGGTGGTTGTAGAATTTAACGGCTCTTTTCTGGATTTTGATAATTAGCGGGTATCGGCGTAATTCTGCTCTGCATGCATTATTTGGTGTTCTACGTTGTACACTGAGGATATTTTTGCAGCAATCTGCATGCAGAGTCTCAATTTGGTGTTTGTCCCATTCTGTAAAGTCTTGGTTGGTGAGCAGACCCCAGACCTCACAACCATAAAGGGCAATGGGCTCTATGACGGATTCAAGTATTTTTAGCCAGATCCTAATTGGTATGTTGAATTTTATGTTCCTTTTGATGGTATAGAATGCCCTTCTTGCCTTGACTCTCAGATCGTTCATAGCTTTGTGGAAGTTACCTATGGTGCTGATGTTTAGGCCAAGGTATGTATAGTTCTTTGTGTGTTCTAGGGCAACGGTGTCTAGATGGAATTTGTATTTGTGGTCCTGCCGACTGGACCTTTTTTGGAACACCAGTATTTTGTTCTTACGGAGATTTACTGTCAGGGCCCAGGTCTCTCTCTCTCTTACTCGCTCTCTCTCTCTCTCTCTCTCTCTCTCTCTCTCTCTCTCTCTCTCTCTCTCTCTCTTTTTCTCTCTTTCTCTCTCTCTCTCTCTTCTCTCTCTCTCTCTCTCTCTCTCTCTCTCTCTTTCTCTTTCTCTCTCTCTCTCTCTCTTTCTCTCTCTCTCCCTCTCAGGCTGGTACACAGTGTTTGAAATGGCATGACATCACTCTGACCCTCCCCTGTCCTCGAAGTAATCAGACTATGAGAATCTGTTTCTGCCTTTTAGTTCCTCTGGTTCCAAGGATGGTTGGGATTGTATTCTAGTGGAAGATGCCCGGATTCTACCAGATCAACAGTCACATGTATTTCATAGAAGCATAGTATGAATAGAAGATAATTGCAAGCATTTTTGTTTCATTCCAATGAGATTCATATGACATGAATTAAACCTGGATGTCATTAGGGCTTCCAATGACATCAGCAGTCTAAGGCACTGCATCTCAGTGCTAGAGGTGTCACTACAGACCCTGGTTCGATTCCAGGCTGTATCACAACCGGCCATGATTGGGAGTCATATAGGACGGCGTACAATTGCCCAGCATCGTATGGGTTTGGCCGGGGTAGACCGTCATTGTAAATAAGAATTTGTTCTTAACTGACGTGCCTAGCTAAATAAAGGTAAAAAATTAAAGCAGGCCCTCTCTCATCAGCTGTCATCAGCAGGCCCTCTTTCAAACGCTGTCATCAGCAGGCCCTCTCTCATCCTCTGTCATCAGCTGGCCCTCTTTCAAATGCTGTCCGCTGTCATCAGCAGGCCCTCTCTCATCCTCTGTCATCAGCAGGCCCTCTTTCAAATGCTGTCCCCTGTCATCAGCAGGCCCTGTCTCATCCGCTGTCATCAGCAGGCCCTGTCTCATCCACTGTCATCAGCAGGCCCTGTCTCGTCCACTGTCATCAGCAGGCCCTGTCTCATCCACTGTCATCAGCAGGCCCTGTCTCATCCGCTGTCATCAGCAGGCCCTGTCTCATCCTCTGTCATCAGCAGGCCCTGTCTCATCCTCTGTCATCAGCAGGCCCTGTCTCATCCGCTGTCATCAGCAGGCCCTGTCTCATCCGCTGTCATCAGCAGGCCCTGTCTCATCCTCTGTCATCAGCAGGCCCTGTCTCATCCTCTGTCATCAGCAGGCCCTGTCTCATCCTCTGTCATCAGCAGGCCCTGTCTCATCCTCTGTCATCAGCAGGCCCTGTCTCATCCACTGTCATCAGCAGGCCCTGTCTCATCCGCTATCATCAGCAGGCCCTGTCTCATCCACTGATGATTGCACCATCTCTAGCCTTTGGCATTATAGACTTGCCAGCTTGATGCTTCAACACACAGACAGATATGGCTATTAACCGCAGCCATCTACACTAGCTAATGAAAAGAGGAGGGAATGGAGGAAAGGCCCAGCCTAACCATCTATAGTAATAAAGACTAGATTCCCATTATAGGCCAGTGTGTGATTACAGGACAGAGACTGGCCTTAATGTGCTCTGTAGATGAGATAGCCGGTAGTGGTGGAATATTTAAATCTCGCTCTCGCAATTCCATTTCAATTCAATTTAAAATATTTATTGGCATGGGAAACATATGTTTACATTGCCAAAGCAAGTGAAATAGATAATAAACAAAAGTGGGGGAAAACTATCTCTACTCATCAGATACTGAGCTCTCATGAACATCATTTAAAGACCACAGGAACTCGAAAACTCATCCCTCTCTTCCTCTATCTGTGTCTCTATCTCTCTCTATCTCCACTGTGGGTGGATGACTAGCCAGAGCTCATTGAATTATCTGTTCATTGACAATACATATTGATTGTGTGGCTTGTGGTCATTGTACTCTACAGATGCTGGCTTAGCAGATCGTCATTGTTGATGATATGGCATCTGAAAATAGAGCTGAACATTGAGAACACATATCACACATTGGGAGTATAAGTGTCATTTAGAGAGGGAATGTCCACAGGTGTGTCTCACGTCCTGCTCTATCTGTGCCCTAGAGAGTTGTAGGATTCTGGGAGCTCTGCCTGACAGGATTGTCAGCTTCAGTCTGCTATCATGTCCTTGCTATGTAGGTCATCTGTGCCCTGGAACCATATCTCATCCTCTCCTATCCTATCCTATCCTATCCTTTCCTCTCCACTCCTGTCCACACCACTCCTCTCCATTCCACTCCCTCTCTTCTCTCTTCTCCACAGTGAAGTCAGTAATGTTGACAGAACTCCAAATATCATGGTTCCAAATATTTGGTTCCTCTCAGAGACCACAGGTGGAAGAGCCTCGGCATCAATACAGACCACACACCACCAGCACTGTTTACTCTCACCTTATGATGTTACTGCCAGAGAAAATCACAGTTAGGGGAAAAACACACAGAGAGGAGGGAGGGAGGGATGGGAGGGAGGGAGGGGGAGGGAGGGAGGGAGGGAGGGAGGGAGGGAGGGAGGGAGGGAGGGAGGGAGGGAGGGAAGGAGAGAAGGAGAGAAGGAGAGAAGGAGAGAGGGAGGGAGGGATACAGACAGAGACACAGACATTGTGATTATATGCAATTCTGTTTACATGCATATCAAACAGGCTGCATATAAGAGCTTGTGTGTGGGTCTGATTAGGTGTGGCTTATGTAGCAGTGATTTGCTGAACAGGGCTGATACATATTTATTCTTACTATTTAGATTATATTTGCATCTCTATCTCTTTCAATTTCAACTTCAATTGAAGTATTTTTTGGCATAGGAAACATATGTTTACATTGCCAAAGCAAGTGAAATAGACAATAAACACATTTGAAATAAACAATAAAAGAATGAACAGTAAACACAACTTTCAAAATAATAAAGACATTTCAAATGTCATATGATGTTTATATACAGTGTTTTAACGTGCAAATAGTTACAGTACAAAAGGGAAAATAAATAAACATAAATATGGGTTGTATTTACAATAGTGTTTGTTCTTCACTGGTTGCGCTTTTCTTGTGGCAACGGGTCACAAATCTTGCTGCTGTGGTTGCACACTGGTATTTCAATAGATATGGGAGTTTATTCAAATTGGATATATGGGTGTGTGTAGTCTAAGGGAAATATGTGTTTCTAATATGGTCATACATTTGGCAGGAGGTTAGGAAGAGCAGCTCAGTTTCCACCTCATTTTGTGGGCAGGGTGCACATAGCCTGTCTTCTCTTGAGAGCCAGGTCTGCCTACGGTGACCTTTCTCAATAGCAAGGCTATGCTCACTGAGTCTGTACATAGTTAAAGCTTTCCTTAAGTTTGGGTCAGTCACAGTGGTCAGGTATTCTGCCACTGTTATTAAGGGCCAAATAACATTCTAGTTTGCTCAGATTTTTGTTGTAAATTCTTTCCAATGTTTTAAGTTTACTTTTCTTTTTTATGATTTGGTTGGGTCTAATTGTGTTGCTCTCCTGGGGCTCTGTGGGGTCTGTGTTTGAACAGAGACCCAGGACCAGCTTGCTTAGGGGGCTCTTCTCCAGGTCCATCTCTCTGTAGGTGATGGCTTTGTTATGGAAGGTTTGGGAATCGCTTCCTTTTAGATGGTTGTAGAAATTAGCGACTCTTTTCTGGATTTTGATAATTAGCAGGTATCGGCCTAATTCTGCTCTGCATGCGTTATCTGGTGTTTTACGTTATACACAGAGGATCTCTCACACACACACACACACATGCACGCACACACACTGGGCCATGATGTGAGAGAAAAAAAGGATCCCTTCCCATGGGCGAGTCTGCTGTAAAATCACATCCGTATCCAGTTAAATGTTCGCTCTTCCTCAACAGTTAATAACTATAAAGTGATCAATAAATCTATTTTAATGCCTCTGCTCTGCTCTGATCGCTGACAGACTGAGCCCTGACGGAATTCCGTTCAGCCCTCCTCCCAAGGCACCGAAGGCAGGCTACTCTAGACCATCAACCACTGACTCCAGGTCAGAATCTAACAGTAGACCTCGATTGGGTCCTGTAAAGACCACACTGACTCCAGGTCAGAATCTAATAGTGGACCTCAATTGGGACTTGTAAGGACCACACTGACTCCAGGTCAGAATCTACTAGTGAGGGAGAGATGATGGAGAGATGGAGGTGAGATGAGGGAGAGATGAATGAGAGGTGTAGGAGAGATGGAGGAGAGATGAGGGGGAGATGGAGAGATGGAGGTGAGATGAGGGAGAGATGGAGGAGAGATGAGGGAGAGATGGAGGAGATGAGGGAGAGATGGAGGAGACATGAGGGAGAGATGGAGGAGAGATGAGAGAGCGATAGAGGAAGAGATGGAGGAAAGATGAGGGAGAGATGACGGAGAGATGGGAGAGAGATGAGGGGGAGATGAGGGAGAGATGAGGGAGAGATGGAGGAGAGATGAGGGAGTGATGGAGGAGAGATGAAGGATAGATGGGGGAGAAATGGAGGAGAGATGAGGGAGATATAAGGGAGAGATGGATGAGAGATGAGGGAGAGTTGGAGGAGAGATGGAGGAGATGGAGGAGAGATGAGGGAGAAATGGAGGAAGAGATGGAGGAGAGATGATGGAGAGATAGAGGAAGAGATGGAGGAGAGATGGAGGAGAGATGAGGGAGAGATGGAGGAGAGATGAGGGAGAGATGGAGGAGAGATGAGGGAGAGATGGAAGAGAGATGGAGGAGAGATGAGGGAGAGATGGAGGAGAGATGAGGGAGAGATGGAGGAGAGATGAGGGAGAGTTGGAGGAGAGATGGAGGAGATGGAGGAAGAGATGAGGGAGAAATGGAGGAAGAGATGGAGGAGACATGAGGGAGAGATGGAGAGATGAGGGAGAGATAAGAGAGAGATGGATGAGAGATGAGGGAGAGATGGAGGAGAGATGAGGGAGAGTTGGAGGAGAGATGGAGGAGATGGAGGAAGAGATGAGGGAGAAATGGAGGAAGAGATGGAGGAGACATGAGGGAGAGATGGAGGAGAGATGAGGGAGAGATAGAGGAGAGATGAGGGAGAGATGGAGGAGAGATGAGGGAGAGATGGAGGAGAGATGGAGGAGCGATGAGGGAGAGATGGAGGAAAGATGGGGAGAGATGAGGGAGAGATGGAGGAGAGATGAGGGAGAGATGGAGGAGAGATGAGGGAGAGATGGAGGAGAGATGAGGGAGAGATGAAGGACAGAGGAGGGAGAGATGAGGGAGAGATGGAGGAGAGATGGAGGAGAGATGAGGGAGAGATGGAGGAGAGATGGAGGAGAGATGAGGGAGAGATGGAGGAAAGATGGGGGAGAGATGAGGGAGAGATGGAGGAGAGATGAGGGAGAGATGGAGGAGAGATGGAGGAGAGATGAGGGAGAGATGTGGGAAGAGATGGAGGAGACATGAGGGAGAGATGGAGGAGATATGAGGGAGAGATAGAGGAAGAGATGGAGGAGAGATGAGGGAGAGATGGAGGAAAGATGGGGGAGAGATGGAGGAGAGATGAGGGAGAGATGGAGGAGAGATGCGGGGGATATGGAGGAAGAGATGGAGGAGAGATGAGGGAGAGATGGAGGAGATATGCGGGGGATATGGAGAGATGGAGGTGAGATGAGGGAGAGATGAAGAGATGGAGGTGAGATGAGGGAGAGAAGAGGGCGAGATGGAGAGGTGGAGAAGAGATGGAGGAGAGATGGAGGAAGAGATGGAGGAGAGATGGAGGAGAGATGAGGGAGAGATGGAGGAGAAATTAGGGAGATATGGAGGAGAGATGAGGGAGAGATGAAGGAGAGATGAGGGAGAGATGGAGGAGAGATGGAGGAGAGATGAGGGAGAGATGAGGAGATTGAGGAGAGATGGAGGAAGGGGTGAGGGAGAGATGGAGGAGACATGAGGGAGAGATGGAGGAGAGATGAGGGAGAGATAGAGGAAGAGATAGAGGAAGAGATGGAGGAGAGATGGGGGAGAGATGAGGGAGAGATGGAGAGATGGAGGAGAGATGAGGGGGAGATGGAGGAAGAGATGGAGGAGAGATGAGGGAGAGATGGAGAGATGGAGGTGAGATGAGGGAGAGATGGAGGAGAGATGAGGGAGAGATGGAGGAGATGAGGGAGAGATGGAGGAGACATGAGGGAGAGATGGAGGAGAGATGAGAGAGCGATAGAGGAAGAGATGGAGGAAAGATGAGGGAGAGATGACGGAGAGATGGGAGAGAGATGGAGGAGAGATGGAGGAGCGATGAGGGAGAGATGGAGGAAAGATGGGGAGAGATGAGGAGAGATGGAGAGAGATGAGGGAGGATGGAGAGAGATGAGGGAGAGATGGAGGAGAGATGAGGGAGAGATGAAGGACAGAGGAGGGAGAGATGAGGGAGAGATGGAGGAGAGATGGAGGAGAGATGAGGGAGAGATGGAGGAGAGATGGAGGAGAGATGAGGGAGAGATGGAGGAAAGATGGGGGAGAGATGAGGGAGAGATGGAGGAGAGATGAGGGAGAGATGGAGGAGAGATGGAGGAGAGATGAGGGAGAGATGTGGGAAGAGATGGAGGAGACATGAGGGAGAGATGGAGGAGATATGAGGGAGAGATAGAGGAAGAGATGGAGGAGAGATGAGGGAGAGATGGAGGAAAGATGGGGAGAGATGGAGGAGAGATGAGGGAGATGGAGGAGAGATGCGGGGGATATGGAGGAAGAGATGGAGGAGAGATGAGGGAGAGATGGAGGAGAGATGCGGGGGATATGGAGAGATGGAGGTGAGATGAGGGAGAGATGAAGAGATGGAGGTGAGATGAGGGAGAGAAGAGGGCGAGATGGAGAGGTGGAGAAGAGATGGAGGAGAGATGGAGGAAGAGATGGAGGAGAGATGGAGGAGAGATGGAGGAGAGATGAGATAGAGGAGATGAGGGAGAGATGGAGGAGAGATGAGGGAGAGATGGCGGAGAGATGGAGGAGCGATGAGGGAGAGATGGAGGAAAGATGGGGAGAGATGAGGGAGAGATGGAGGAGAGATGAGGGAGAGATGGAGGAGAGATGAGGAGAGATGGAGGAGAGATGAGGGAGAGATGAAGGACAGAGGAGGGAGAGATGAGGGAGAGATGGAGGAGAGATGGAGGAGAGATGAGGGAGAGATGGAGGAGAGATGGAGGAGAGATGAGGGAGAGATGGAGGAAAGATGAGGGAGAGATGGAGGAGAGATGGAGGAGAGATGAGGGAGAGATGTGGGAAGAGATGGAGGAGACATGAGGGAGAGATGGAGGAGATATGAGGGAGAGATAGAGGAAGAGATGGAGGAGAGATGAGGGAGAGATGAAGGACAGAGGAGGGAGAGATGAGGGAGAGATGGAGGAGAGATGGAGGAGAGATGAGGGAGAGATGGAGGAGAGATGGAGGAGAGATGAGGGAGAGATGGAGGAAAGATGGGGGAGAGATGAGGGAGAGATGGAGGAGAGATGAGGGAGAGATGGAGGAGAGATGGAGGAGAGATGAGGGAGAGATGTGGGAAGAGATGGAGGAGACATGAGGGAGAGATGGAGGAGATATGAGGGAGAGATAGAGGAAGAGATGGAGGAGAGATGAGGGAGAGATGGAGGAAAGATGGGGGAGAGATGGAGGAGAGATGAGGGAGAGATGGAGGAGAGATGCGTGGGATATGGAGGAAGAGATGGAGGAGAGATGAGGGAGAGATGGAGGAGAGATGCGGGGGATATGGAGAGATGGAGGTGAGATGAGGGAGAGATGAAGAGATGGAGGTGAGATGAGGGAGAGAAGAGGGCGAGATGGAGAGGTGGAGAAGAGATGGAGGAGAGATGGAGGAAGAGATGGAGGAGAGATGGAGGAGAGATGAGGGAGAGATGGAGGAGAAATTAGGGAGATATGGAGGAGAGATGAGGGAGAGATGAAGGAGAGATGAGGGAGAGATGGAGGAGAGATGAGGGAGAGATGAGGAGATTGAGGAGAGATGGAGGAAGGGGTGAGGGAGAGATGGAGGAGACATGAGGGAGAGATGGAGGAGAGATGAGGGAGAGATAGAGGAAGAGATAGAGGAAGAGATGGAGGAGAGATGGGGGAGAGATGAGGGAGAGGTGGAGAGATGGAGGAGAGATGAGGGGGAGATGGAGGAAGAGATGGAGGAGAGATGAGGGAGAGATGAGGGAGAGATGAGGGAGAGATGGAGGAGAGATGATGAGGGAGAGATGATGGAGGAGAGATTGAGGAGAGATGGAGGAGATATGAGGGAGAGTTGGAGGGAGAAATGGAGGAGTGATGAGGGAGATATGGGGAGAGATGAGGGAGAGGTTGAGGAGAGATAACGGAGAGATATGGCTGAGATTTAGGAGAGATGAGGGAGAGATGGAGGAGAGATGAGGAGAGATGGAGGTGAGATGGATGAGAGATGAGGGAGAGATGGAGGAGAGATGAGGGAGAGATGAGTGAGAGATGAGTGAGATATGGATGTGAGATGAGGGAGAGATGGAGGTGAGATGAGGGAGAGATGGAGGAAGAGATGGAGGAGAGATGAGGGAGAGATGAGGGAGAGATGAGGGAGAGATGGAGGAGAGATGATGAGGGAGAGATGATGGAGGAGAGATTGAGGAGAGATGGAGGAGATATGAGGGAGAGATGGAGGGAGAAATGGAGGAGTGATGAGGGAGATATGGGGGAGAGATGAGGGAGAGGTTGAGGAGAGATAACGGAGAGATATGGCTGAGATTTAGGAGAGATGAGGGAGAGATGGAGGAGAGATGAGGGAGAGATGGAGGAGATGAGGGAGAGATGGAGGAGACATGAGGGAGAGATGGAGGAGAGATGAGAGAGCGATAGAGGAAGAGATGGAGGAAAGATGAGGGAGAGATGACGGAGAGATGGGAGAGAGATGGAGGAGAGATGGAGGAGCGATGAGGGAGAGATGGAGGAAAGATGGGGAGAGATGAGGGAGAGATGGAGGAGAGATGAGGGAGAGATGGAGGAGAGATGAGGGAGAGATGGAGGAGAGATGAGGGAGAGATGAAGGACAGAGGAGGGAGAGATGAGGGAGAGATGGAGGAGAGATGGAGGAGAGATGAGGGAGAGATGGAGGAGAGATGGAGGAGAGATGAGGGAGAGATGGAGGAAAGATGGGGGAGAGATGAGGGAGAGATGGAGGAGAGATGAGGGAGAGATGGAGGAGAGATGGAGGAGAGATGAGGGAGAGATGTGGGAAGAGATGGAGGAGACATGAGGGAGAGATGGAGGAGATATGAGGGAGAGATAGAGGAAGATATGGAGGAGAGATGAGGGAGAGATGGAGGAAAGATGGGGGAGAGATGGAGGAGAGATGAGGGAGAGATGGAGGAGAGATGCGGGGGATATGGAGGAAGAGATGGAGGAGAGATGAGGGAGAGATGGAGGAGAGATGCGGGGGATATGGAGAGATGGAGGTGAGATGAGGGAGAGATGAAGAGATGGAGGTGAGATGAGGGAGAGAAGAGGGCGAGATGGAGAGGTGGAGAAGAGATGGAGGAGAGATGGAGGAAGAGATGGAGGAGAGATGGAGGAGAGATGGAGGAGAGATGAGATAGAGGAGAGATGAGGGAGAGATGGAGGAGAGATGAGGGAGAGATGGCGGAGAGATGGAGGAGCGATGAGGGAGAGATGGAGGAAAGATGGGGAGAGATGAGGGAGAGATGGAGGAGAGATGAGGGAGAGATGGAGGAGAGATGAGGGAGAGATGGAGGAGAGATGAGGGAGAGATGAAGGACAGAGGAGGGAGAGATGAGGGAGAGATGGAGGAGAGATGGAGGAGAGATGAGGGAGAGATGGAGGAGAGATGGAGGAGAGATGAGGGAGAGATGGAGGAAAGATGGGGGAGAGATGAGGGAGAGATGGAGGAGAGATGAGGGAGAGATGGAGGAGAGATGGAGGAGAGATGAGGGAGAGATGTGGGAAGAGATGGAGGAGACATGAGGGAGAGATGGAGGAGATATGAGGGAGAGATAGAGGAAGAGATGGAGGAGAGATGAGGGAGAGATGGAGGAAAGATGGGGGAGAGATGGAGGAGAGATGAGGGAGAGATGGAGGAGAGATGCGTGGGATATGGAGGAAGAGATGGAGGAGAGATGAGGGAGAGATGGAGGAGAGATGCGGGGGATATGGAGAGATGGAGGTGAGATGAGGGAGAGATGAAGAGATGGAGGTGAGATGAGGGAGAGAAGAGGGCGAGATGGAGAGGTGGAGAAGAGATGGAGGAGAGATGGAGGAAGAGATGGAGGAGAGATGGAGGAGAGATGAGGGAGAGATGGAGGAGAAATTAGGGAGATATGGAGGAGAGATGAGGGAGAGATGAAGGAGAGATGAGGGAGAGATGGAGGAGAGATGAGGGAGAGATGAGGAGATTGAGGAGAGATGGAGGAAGGGGTGAGGGAGAGATGGAGGAGACATGAGGGAGAGATGGAGGAGAGATGAGGGAGAGATAGAGGAAGAGATAGAGGAAGAGATGGAGGAGAGATGGGGGAGAGATGAGGGAGAGGTGGAGAGATGGAGGAGAGATGAGGGGGAGATGGAGGAAGAGATGGAGGAGAGATGAGGGAGAGATGAGGGAGAGATGAGGGAGAGATGGAGGAGAGATGATGAGGGAGAGATGATGGAGGAGAGATTGAGGAGAGATGGAGGAGATATGAGGGAGAGATGGAGGGAGAAATGGAGGAGTGATGAGGGAGATATGGGGGAGAGATGAGGGAGAGGTTGAGGAGAGATAACGGAGAGATATGGCTGAGATTTAGGAGAGATGAGGGAGAGATGGAGGAGAGATGAGGGAGAGATGGAGGTGAGATGGATGAGAGATGAGGGAGAGATGGAGGAGAGATGAGGGAGAGATGAGTGAGAGATGAGTGAGATATGGATGTGAGATGAGGGAGAGATGGAGGTGAGATGAGGGAGAGATGGAGGAAGAGATGGAGGAGAGATGAGGGAGAGATGAGGGAGAGATGAGGGAGAGATGGAGGAGAGATGATGAGGGAGAGATGATGGAGGAGAGATTGAGGAGAGATGGAGGAGATATGAGGGAGAGATGGGGGAGAAATGGAGGAGTGATGAGGGAGATATGGGGGAGAGATGAGGGAGAGGTTGAGGAGAGATAACGGAGAGATATGGCTGAGATTTAGGAGAGATGAGGGAGAGATGGAGGAGAGATGAGGGAGAGATGGAGGTGAGATGGATGAGAGATGAGGGAGAGATGGAGGAGAGATGAGGGAGAGATGAGTGAGAGATGAGTGAGATATGGATGTGAGATGAGGGAGAGATGGAGGTGAGATGAGGGAGAGATGAGGGAAAGATGGAGGTGAGATGAGGGAGAGATGAGGGAAAGATGAGGGAGAGATGGAGGAGAGATGAGGGTGAGATGGAGGAGAGATGGAGGGGAGATGAGGGAGAGATGGAGGAGAGATGAGGGAGAGTTGGAGGTGAGATGGAGGAGTGTGGAAAAAGAGCTGGAACAGGGAGGGAAGGACTGTAATGAACTCTTCTCAAATCATCATGCCTCATAGACACATACAGCCCCTGGCTAACATGCATAGTTTACAGACACAAACAAACAAACACACACCCCATCAATAACACAACACACAAGGAAGCCAAGGCAGAAATTACTGTAAGCATGTCTACAACGACATAATGTAATATTCACGATTACAGTACCAGGGTGTTGTTTGTCTGTGTGTGTGTCCACATGCAGTATCCGTGTTGCAGATCTCGGTCTACATCTGAACCAGTGCACACATGACTGCACATGTTGGGTGGGTGGGGCTCACAGCATGCTGGGTGGGGGGCTCACAGCATGCTGGGTGGGTGGGGCTCACAGCATGCTGGGTGGGTGGGGCTGACAGCATGCTGGGTGGGTGGGGCTCACAGCATGCTGGGTGGGTGGGGCTCACAGCATGCTGGGTCGGTGGGGCTCACAGCATGCTGGGTGGGTGGGGCTCACAGCATGCTGGGTCGGTGGGGCTCACAGCATGCTGGGTGGGTGGGGCTCACAGCATGCTGGGTGGGTGGGGCTGACAGCATGCTGGGTTGGTGGGGCTCACAGCATGCTGGGTGGGGGGGCTCACAGCATGCTGGGTGGGTGGGGCTCACAACATGCTGAGTGGGTGGGGCTCATAACACGGTGGGTGGGGCTCACCGCATGCTGGGTGGGGCTCACAGCATGCTGGGTGGGGTTCACAGCATGCTGGGTGGGGTTCACAGCATGCTGGGTGGGGCTCACAGCATGCTGGGTGGGGCTCATAACACGGTGGGTGGGGCTCACAGCATGCTGGGTGGGGCTCATAACACGGTGGGTGGGGCTCACAGCATGCTGGGTGGGGCTCATAACACGGTGGGTGGGGCTCACAGCATGCTGGGTGGGGCTCATAACACGGTGGGTGGGGCTCACAGCATGCTGGGTGGGGCTCATAACACGGTGGGTGGGGCTCACAGCATGCTGGGTGGGGCTCATAACACGGTGGGTGGGGCTCACAGCATGCTGGGTGGGGCTCATAACACGGTGGGTGGGGCTCACAGCATGCTGGGTGGGTGGGTCTCATAACACGGTGGGTGGGGCTCACAGCATGCTGGGTGGGTGGGGTTCATAACACGGTGGGTGGGGCTCACAGCATGCTGGGTGGGGTTCACAGCATGCTGGGTGGGTGGGGCTCATAACACGGTGGGTGGGGCTCACAGCATGCTGGGTGGGGTTCACAGCATGCTGGGTGGGTGGGGCTCACAGCATGCTGGGTGGGGTTCACAGCATGCTGGGTGGGTGGGGCTCACAGCATGCTGGGTGGGTGGGGCTCATAACACGGTGGGTGGGGCTCACAGCATGCTGGGTGGGTGGGGCTCATAACACGGTGGGTGGGGCTCACAGCATGCTGGGTGGGGTTCACAGCATGCTGGGTGGGTGGGGTTCACAGCATGCTGGGTGGGGGGGCTCACAGCACGGTGTACAGAGAGGTGTACATCCTCTAACACAGACACACAAACACAGTGGCTGTGGTAAATATACAGCCCCCCAGTTTATTAAGTACACCCATCTAGTACCGGGTCGGACCCCACATTGCCTCCAGAACAGCCATTAATATTTTTGGGGCATGGAGATAGACACAGAGATAGTGGACAGGGATAATGATTAGAACAGAGCTAGTAGACAGGGATAGTGATAGACACAGAGATAGTGGACAGGGATAATGATTAGAACAGATCTAGTAGACAGGGATAGTGATAGACACAGAGATAGTGGACAGGGATAATGATTAGAACAGAGATAGTAGACAGGGATAGTGATAGACACAAAGATAGTGGACAGGGATAATGATTAGAACAGAGCTAGTAGACAGGGATAGTGATAGACACAGAGATAGTGGACAGGGATAATGATTGGAACAGAGCTAGTAGACAGGGATAGTGATAGACACAGAGATAGTGGACAGGGATAATGATTAGAACAGAGATAGTAGACAGGGATAGTGATAGACACAGAGATAGTGGACAGGGATAATGATTAGAACAGAGATAGTAGACAGGGATAGTGATAGACACAGAGATAGTAGACAGGGATAGTGTGAGACACAGAGATAGTGGGCAGGGATAATGATTGGAACAGAGCTAGTAGACAGGGATAGTGATAGACACAGAGATAGTGGACAGGGATAATGATTAGAACAGAGCTAGTAGACAGGGATAGTGATAGACACAGAGATAGTGTACAGGGATAATGATTAGAACAGAGATAGTAGACAGGGATAGTGATAGACACAGAGATAGTGGACAGGGATAATGATTAGAACAGAGCTAGTAGACAGGGATAGTAATAGACACAGAGATAGTGGACAGGGATAATGATTAGAACAGAGCTAGTAGACAGGGATAGTGATAGACACAGAGATAGTGGACAGGGATAATGATTGGAACAGAGCTAGTAGACAGGGATAGTGATAGACACAGAGATAGTGGACAGGGATAATGATTAGAACAGAGATAGTAGACAGGGATAGTGATAGACACAGAGATAGTGGACAGGGATAATAATTAGAACAGAGCTAGTAGACAGGGATAGTGATAGACACAGAGATAGTGGACAGGGATAATGATTAGAACAGAGATAGTAGACAGGGATAGTGAGAGACACAGAGATAGTGGGCAGGGATAGTGATAAATACAGAGATGAGGGTTCTGAACCTCCCTCCCTCCACCTTTCCTCCATCCTTACCTCCCTCTCTCCATCATTACCTCCCTCCCTCCATCCTTACCTCCCTCCCTCCTTACCTCCCTCCCTCCATCCTTACCTCCCTCCCTCCATCCTTACCTCCCTCCCTCCATCCTTACCTCCCTCCCTCCCTCCATCCTTACCTCCCTCTCTCCATCCATCCTTACCTCCCTCCCTCCATCCTTACCTCCCTCCCTCTGTATTCTGCAGTGCAGTGTGTTGTGTAGCCCCAGTGTAAAGGACTCATCAGAGCACGCTAGATAAAAGTGCTCATCTCCAGCAGAGAGCTTAATTAAAAAGGGGCTGCCTCCAAGCAGTGACACTCTTTACAAGCTTCCAACGCCTCTCAGCGTCGCAGCCTGTCGCTACTGCCAATGCAATTACTAAAATACAGGCCCGGCCCATAAAACAGACAGGGAAGGAACTGCCGCAAGGCGTTAAGGAAAATAGAAAGGCGCTATTAAAGATTATATGAAGATTCACAGTGGAGTTCTGCAGAACTGCTCTGTGAGAGGAGAGTGACATGCAAGGAGCGAGAGTTCGCATGTACAGGTAGACAGTGTGTGTGTGTGTGTGTGTGTGTGTGTGTGTGTGTGTGTGTGTGTGTGTGTGTGTGTGTGTGTGTGTGTGTGTGTGTGTGTGTGTGTGTGTGTGTTTTGCATGTACAGGTATACAGTGTGTGTGGGGCTCTCAGGGAATTCACCCCTGCTGTGTGAATCTGGAAACACTGCAGCAGTCAGTCAGTCAGTCAGTCAGTCAGTCAGTCAGCCACAGCATCCTGGGATTATTTTTCCCCTCTAAGGTCAACTCCTCAATGTCATTTCCCCGGAGCACAGCACAAATAGATTGGGACTAGAAAACTGACACTATGGATAACCTCCAACATACACAACACACACATTGAAACTGCATAACTTTCACCAGACTGTCCCTGCATTACTGAGATTCATTTGTGACTAGTCTAGTAAGGTATGCTTGTACTGATTCTGTCAGTAGCAGGTCATTCTCAAGCCCAGCTGGAGCTGTGTCACCTAGCATCACTTCTACCTGAGGGGCGACTGGAGAACACTGTTGTGGGCAGCTAACTATGGCAGGGTGTGTGAGAGAGATGGAGGGATGGAGAGATGTGATCACTGCATGACAGAGGTGTAAAAACAGAATGGAGTGAGAAGAGGTGATATGAGGAGAGTCAAAAATGGTGGCTATATTTGAATATTTCCCCTGACAAATAAAGATATCTCCAGCAGTGAATGCATCTGAAATATCTCTCTGCCTTCCTAGTCCTTGGCCTCCTGGCTGTTTGGACAGCAGCATTAGAGTACAGTCTAGTAAGTTGATCATGGTAACCCATACCACAGACTGCAGGGGCAGAGTTAATGAGAGGCATGTGCATCAGCCTCTCTCCAATGTGTCAGGCAACACTGATCCAAAGTGACATGGCTGCCTCAATCCCCTCAACCATGACCAGGGGCCAACAGGGTCCAGGACCAGGGTCCAGGACCAGGGGCCAGCAGGGTCCATGACCAGGGGCCAGCAGGGTCCATGACCAGGGGCCAGCAGGGTCCAGGACCAGGGGGCAGCAGAGTCCAGGATCAGGGGCCAGCAGGATCCAGGACCAGGGGCCAGCAGGGTCCAGGACCAGGGGGCAGCAGAGTCCAGGACCAGGGGCCAGCAGAATCCAGGACCAGGGGCCAGCAGGGTCCAGGACTACATTTAGATCTTGTCTGAAAAACACAGAGCAGTAATGCAGAAATGCTGCCCATGGCCAACGGGTTTCCAAGACTGTCCCAGGGGTGGGTCTAGATGTGGTCTCTGCTCTGAGACAGACCAACCAGAGTGCTGTGTGGTAGTATTCTAATAGAAGGAATGATGGAAGGAAGGAAGGAAGGAAGGAAGGAAGGAAGGAAGGAAGGAAGGAAGGAAGGAAGGAAGGAAGGAAGGAAGGAAGGAAGGAAGGAAGGAAGGAAGGAAGGAAGGAAGGAAGGAAGGAAGGAAGGAAGGAAGGAAGGAAGGAAGGAAGTGTCTCCTGAGGAATGGAGAGCAAGGGAGAAAATGTTTTCCCCTATTTCTGGCACTCTCTTAGGCTGAGGAGATTACCCATGAGGCAATGTAACTTCCGACATGCCCTGACGATATGCTGCTGTGAATTTTAAATAACAACAACCCTTGCAACAAAGAACCATATACTATCTGTGCGTTTTGAAAAATAATTGTATGTGTATGTATATATATATATATATATACTGTATATAGTTATTGCAAAAAATGTGTTTTTCTTTCAAAAACAAGAGCATTTCTAAGTGACCTCAAACTTTTGAACGGTAGTGTATAAGGACACATAGTATACTGGATTATACACAGGACTGTATGAGTCATTATTACCAACAGACGTCACAGCTTCCCTCAATACACATTCTTAGAACTCCTTCATGTGGCATTTGTAGGAAATATGTTTTTTTTCCATCGACAGCTCAGGTCAAGAACCCGTTTTGCACAAAATAAAACACATGCTGATTTTAATGGTACTGAGCAGCTCAAATGATATTTTATCTGTAGAAATCTGGATGGTAATCAATCAGTCTCTGGTAGACTCAATAATGCAGGCTTTCCCAGCTGCTTAGTAATAGTTCCAGTGTTTTTACTCAAAGCATAATGTTTACCTCTCAACATGCCTTAATATCAACCAACAGCTGGCCCTGCCATTCCACGTCCTTCCTCTTCAGACAGCATAACCCCAAATCCTCTCTTCTTATTCCCTTTCCTTTCCTCCTCTCTCCCTCTCCCTCTCCCTCTCCCTCTCCCTCTCCCTCTCCCAGTCCCACCAGGCAAATTCCCTTACTCAGTCACTCAGGCAGTCAATATACTTGGATGCGTCTCGGTCTGTCTGTGTTGTGGAATTGGCAGGAAATCAATCGGGACGTCTTTCCCCTCCTTCCTTCCGGCTCTAAAGTGTCCATTCAGGGCTGAGCGGGAGACGAGCATCAGCACATCCCATCCCTATCCTTTATCAAGCCGGGCAGAGAAGGTCATGGCCACATTGTTCCTCTGTATCAGCCAGCTCCAGTTACCGCACGCTCTGCACATCTGGCATCCGCCGCACAAACACTGCAAAACAACCAGGCAGAAGAGGCAGATGCAACACAGTGAAAACTGGAGTGGCTACCAAAAATATACATTTTGGTGAAAATAAATGCGTCTTTAATTGTAGCGCTTGTTAATTACAGAGCGCGGTGAAGAGAGAAGAAATGTTGCAGCTCATCGTTATTTATTATGCAAATATATTCCGTTTTAGTCACAATTAAGTGATTAGAAAGCTGTCGTTCTCTTTCTCTCTTCTCCTTGTTCTTCCTGTCTTTTTCTTTGCTTTTCAGCATATTACTGTAATGAAGCCATTACTTTTCCAAGTGAATTTTAATGAGTTTTTAACTAACGTTTTAATGAGCTACACATTACCATAAAGGATGGATTAGCCTAAATTGAATTTGGGGAGTTTGTGTTGGGAGGGGACATGAGGGGAGAGGTTCATTACATAGTTCATTATATTGTTTCTCCATCACACTGTATTCCGTGCTATGGGCGTCCAGTAGAATCCCCTGCCCATATCTTTCTGTCTTCTGCCATTACGGTGCTGACCAGTGGGATCCTCGTTAGTCCAAATTAGGACTGCTGGGTGAAAAATGATCTTTAAAGGAGGGCTGTGTGTTAATGAGTGTTTGTTTAGGCCCTGTGTACAGAGCCCTGTGTACAGAGCCCTGTGTACAGAGGCAGGGACACCCGCACAGCGTGGGGCAGAGTGTGATGAAATGTGCTTCCTCTCCCTCCTCCTCCTCATCCTCTACCCTCGTCCTCTTCTACCCTCCTCATCCTCTACCCTCCTCCTCTACCCTCTTCATCCCCTACCCTCCTCCTCTACCTTCCTCCTCCTCATCTTCTACCCTCGTCCTTCTCCTCTACCCTCCTCATCTTCTACCCTCCTCATCTTCTACCCTCCTCATCCTCTACCCTCCTCATCCTCTACCCTCCCTCTGTTCACTCCACCTTCCACCACACTTGCTTCTCTGTCTCTCTCTCTCCATCCCTGTACCCCCATTAAACGATGTACATATTATTGTCATATCACAGCAACCCCCCCCCAGAGCCATGTCACAACAGTCCATGTGATTGTAACTCCTGGGTGTTATCTGGTGGGCTGACACTGTGGCTGGTAAACTGGAGATAGGAGGAAGGGTGGAGGACATGGTGTTACATGATTGGATGAGCTGCATAAGTACACCGTAGAGACAGGTAGAGTGGGAATGGAGAGAGAGAGGTAGAGAGAAAAGGATCGATGGATTGAGAGAAAAGAGATATTGAGCTCTCTGAGCTGATGAAGAGGGCTTTCCCTCTCTCAGTCCTCGAAGGAGACACAGCCTCGGGCACAGCCAGCCAACCAGACAGGTAGCCAGCCAGACAGCCAGTAAGACAGGCGGCCAGACATAATGTGCAGCTGTTTATTTGTGCTGACCTCTGACCCCATAAAGGGATATGCGACTTTAAGTGTGAACATGCCCCCTCCCTCCCCGCTGAGGGGGTAATATCTGCATCTGGATGGGGGGCCGAGGTTACCACTAGCCAGTGGGGGGCCCAATGATTGGTTATACAGAGATCTGCCACTGAGATAAATGGAGGCCCCTTCTCTACACTATACTGTACCCAGAACTACATTATACTGCAGCCTTCAGCGTCTACAGCCAGTAATACAAAACACCAAAGGACTCCACAGATACAGTGGGGAGAACAAGTATTTGAAACACTGCCGATTTTGCAGGTTTTCCTACTTACAAAGCATGTAGAGGTCTGTAATTTTTATCATAGGTACACTTCAACTGTGAGAGACGGAATCTAAAACAAAAATCCAGAAAATCACATTGTATAATTTTTAAGTAATTAATTTGCATTTTATTGCATGACATAAGTATCTGATACATCAGAAAAGCAGAAATTAATATTTGGTACAGAAACCTTTGTTTGCAATTACAGAGATCATATGTTTATTGTAGTTCTTGACCAGGTTTGCACACACTGCAGCAGGGATTTTGGCCCACTCCTCCATACAGGCCTTCTCCAGATCCTTCAATTACAGACCTCTACATGCTTTGTAAGTAGGAAAACCTGCAAAATTGGCAGTGTGTCAAATACTTGTTCTCCCCACTGTAGTTCTAGTATTTTTGGTGTAAAGTCACAGATATATTACCTCGGTTGTCTAAAGAAATATAGTGGCATTGTACTAGCACTCTGATTAGATAGAACAGAAAAAGCACTTCTTCCCAAGCACTGAATGAAATGCTGCTATCATAGCTCAGAGCTAGCTGTTAAAATACACTGAATGAAATGCTGCTATCATAGCTCAGAGCTAGCTGTTAAAATACACTGAATTAAATGCTGCTGTCATAGCTCAGAGCTAGCTGTTAAAATACACTGAATGAAATGCTGCTATCATAGCTCAGAGCTAGCTGTTAAAATACACTGAATGAAATGCTGCTATCATAGCTCAGAGCTAGCTGTTAAAATACACTGAATGAAATGCTGCTATCATAGCAGTGTAGGGTGGAATGGCTCCAGGCCTGTGTTTTCTCAGTCCTGACCTGTCAGGAAATGTATGCCCTTTGCTGCATTTGATGGGAAAGAAATGAAATAACAAATAAATAAATTGATCGATCCACACAATCTCTCACATGATTCATTCAGATGGAGGTCCTGCGGCTGTAAGAGAAGCTGCGTACAGTTCTGTGTGTGTGTTTATGTTTCTTTGTGTGTGTGCGTGTGTGTGTGTGTGTGTGTGCATTTTTGTGAGTGTGAGTTTGTCTCTACGCGTGTATCTGTCTGTGTGTGTTGTGTTCATTTGTCTTTATGTATTTGTGTTTGTGCATGCCTGTATATGCATGCCAGTGGAGGCTACTGAGTGGAGGACGGCTCATAATAATGGCTGGAACGGAACAAATGGAATGGCAACAAACACCTGGAAACCATGGAAACCACATGTTTGATGTGTTGGATATGGAGGTCGATCGATTAATCGGAATGGCCGATTAATTAGGGCCGATTTCAAGTTTTCATAACAATCGGAAATCTGTATTTTTGCCAATTTGCCGATTAAATTTTTTACAATTTTTATATGGCTTTATTTAACTAGGCAAGTCAGTTAAGAACACATCCTTATTTTCAATGACAGCCTAGGAACGGTGGGTTAACTGCCTCGTTCAGGGGCAGAACGACAGATTTTCACCTTGTCAGCTCGGGGAACCAACCTTACAGTTAACTAGTTCAATTCAAGAATGACCTGCTTCTCTCTCATTGCACTCCACAAGGAGACTGCTTGTTATGCGAATGCAGTAAGCCAAGGTAAGTTGCTAGCTAGCATTAAACGTATCTTATAAAAAACAATCAATAATAATCACTAGTTAACTACACATGGTTGATGATATTACTAGATATTATCTAGCGTGTCCTGCGTTGCATATAATCTGACTGAGCACACAAGTATCTAAGTATCTGACTGAGCGGTGGTGGGCAGAAGCAGGCACGTAAACATTCATTCAAACAGCACTTTCGTGCGTTTTGCCAGCAGCTCTTCGTTGTGCGTCAAGCATTGCGCTGTTTATGACTTCAAGCCTATCAACTCCCGAGATGAGGCTGGTGTAACCGAAGTGAAATGGCTAGCTAGTTAGCGCGCGCTAATAGCGTTTCAAACGTCACTCACTCTGAGCCTTCTAGTAGTTGTTCCCCTTGCTCTGCATGGGTAACGCTGCTTCTATGGTGGCTGTTGTCGTTGTGTTGCTGGTTCGAGCCCAGCGAGGAGAGGGACGGAAGCTATACTGTTACACGGGCAATACTAAAGTGCCTATAAGAACATCTTATAGTCAAAGGTTAATGAAATACAAATGGTATAGAGGGAAATAGTCATATAATTTCTATAATAACTACAACCTAAAACTTCTTACCTGGGAATATTGAAGACTCGTGTTAAAAGGAACCACCAGCTTTCATATGTTCTCATGTTCTGAGCAAGGAACTGAAACGTTAGCTTTCTTGCATAGCACATATTGCACTTTTACTTTCTTCTCCAAGACTTTGTTTTTGCATTATTTAAACCAAATTAAACATGTTTCATTAATTACTTGAGGCTAAATTGATTTTATTGATGTATTATATTAAGTTAAAATAAGTGTTCATTCAGTATTGTTGTAATTGTCATTATTACAAATAAATAAATAAAAATCGGCTGATTAATAGGTATCGGCTTTTTTGGTCCTCCAATAATCGGTATCGGTATCAGCGTTGAAAAATCATAATAGGTCGACCTCTAGTTGTATACCATTCCACCGATTCCCCTTCAGACATTACCATGAGCCTGTCCTCCCCGATTAAGGTGCCACCAGCCTCATGTGGTGCATGCCAGTCACATGGTAGTGTAGTCATATAAAACAGAACGTAGGAAAACAAGGGTTTAGACACCAAAAGGCTACGGGTTTAGACAGTTCAAGGCCTCTCTCTTCCCTGCTCCATCTCTGTTCCACAGTTCAAGGCCTCTCTCGTCCCTGCTCCATCTCTGTTCCACAGTTCAAGGCCTCTCTCTTCCCTGCTCCATCTCTGTTCCACAGTACAAGGCCTCTCTCTTCCCTGCTCCATCTCTGTTCCACAGTTAAAGGCCTCTCTCTTCCCTGCTCCATCTCTGTTCCACAGTACAAGGCCTCTCTCTTCCCTGCTCCATCTCTGTTCCACAGTTCAAGGCCTCTCTCTTCCCTGCTCCATCTCTGTTCCACAGTTCAAGGCCTCTCTCTTCCCTGCTCCATCTCTGTTCCACAGTACAAGGCCTCTCTCGTCCCTGCTCCATCTCTGTTCCACAGTTCAAGGCCTCTCTCTTCCCTGCTCCATCTCTGTTCCACAGTTCAAGGCCTCTCTCTTCCCTGCTCCATCTCTGTTCCACAGTACAAGGCCTCTCTCTTCCCTGCTCCATCTCTGTTCCACAGTTCAAGGCCTCTCTCGTCCCTGCTCCATCTCTGTTCCACAGTTCAAGGCCTCTCTCTTCCCTGCTCCATCTCTGTTCCACAGTACAAGGCCTCTCTCGTCCCTGCTCCATCTCTGTTCCACAGTTCAAGGCCTCTCTCTTCCCCGCTCCATCTCTGTTCCACAGTACAAGGCCTCTCTCGTCCCTGCTCCATCTCTGTTCCACAGTACAAGGCCTCTCTCTTCCCTGCTCCATCTCTGTTCCACAGTACAAGGCCTCTCTCGTCCCTGCTCCATCTCTGTTCCACAGTACAAGGCCTCTCTCTTCCCCGCTCCATCTCTCTTCCACAGTACAAGGCCTCTCTCGTCCCTGCTCCATTTCTGTTCCACAGTACAAGGCCTCTCTCATCCCTGCTCCATCTCTGTTCCACAGTACAAGGCCTCTCTCTTCCCTGCTCCATCTCTGTTCCACAGTTCAAGGCCTCTCTCTTCCCCGCTCCATCTCTGTTCCACAGTTCAAGGCCTCTCTCTTCCCTGCTCCATCTCTGTTCCACAGTACAAGGCCTCTCTCTTCCCTGCTCCATCTCTGTTCCACAGTACAAGGCCTCTCTCGTCCCTGCTCCATCTCTGTTCCACAGTTCAAGGCCTCTCTCTTCCCCGCTCCATCTCTGTTCCACAGTTCAAGGCCTCTCTCTTCCCTGCTCCATCTCTGTTCCACAGTACAAGGCCTCTCTCTTCCCTGCTCCATCTCTGTTCCACAGTTCAAGGCCTCTCTCTTCCCCGCTCCATCTCTGTTCCACAGTTCAAGGCCTCTCTTTTCCCTGCTCCATCTCTGTTCCACAGTACAAGGCCTCTCTCTTCCCTGCTCCATCTCTGTTCCACAGTACAAGGCCTCTCTCGTCCCTGCTCCATCTCTGTTCCACAGTACAAGGCCTCTCTCGTCCCTGCTCCATCTCTGTTCCACAGTACAAGGCCTCTCTCGTCCCTGCTCCATTGCTGTCCAGCAGTTAAACTTGATTCTTTCCCCTTTAAGTTTAAAGGTTGACACAGTGGCAGGTGTAGGGCTGCTAGTTTACTGTGCTTTACCCCCTGTCTGCTGCTACCCTCCACCCCAAACCCTCTCCTGGGGAAGTTGGAGAAATAAATAAATATGTCTGCCCAGGGCGGATTCATATTTTTCTGATATGTGTTTGTATGGCCTGCAGCCTGTCTGACAGATGTAGCCTTTGCAGGCAGAAGGGTATGCATATATAAATATGCTATACTAATCCCCAGTAAGCACACTGGCAGGAGTTTGGGCCTGCTACGTCCATGGGACGTGAGGTGTTTTTGCAGGGGGAGAGCTGGGGTTTTCACGAGGGATAGAAATGCAATCTGACGTCTGCTCTCCGATATGGGCTCCCAGAGTTAGAGCAAGAGTTGAGATCCTGTACATACACAGATCCTCTCAATTATACATACCAGACACACACACATACAGCGAACACACACTTTCACAAACTGCACAAACATACAAGAAATGTGCTGCCAATCAGCAGTGGAGTGAAGCAGATGGTCAGTGGTGATCATCATGTCGGCAGAAATCTTAGAAGATACACTGGATGTTTTTATTATTTGGTACAGGTTGTATCCAATCAGGATTGAAGATCCGAATGTGGCTGTGTTTTCCCTGCTTGTCTCTTGTACATGCATCTGTTCATAGCATCGTGTTGGTATGACAGAACCCAGAACCAACACACAAACCATAATCCTCTCACCCGAATACACTTGATCTGTGTTGGCTTGTAGCTGTTGGGAGCTCAGTGTTTGGCCATGCCACAAAAAGTGTGTCTGTTTGCAGGGGTGTGTGTTTGTTTTTATAGGGGAGGGGCTTCTGCAATACTGTAGAAAATGTGTACAAGCACACACATAATACAACATACTGTCAAGTTGGTATGAAGAGATTCGGGAGACAGATGCAGGAATACGTAATATGCGTTTTATTTCACCCAAATTACGGCGTGCTGTGTTAAGGACACAGGGTTGAAACCCAAACAAAAGAGCGAGGAGTACCTTGAATAAATAACACTAGCGCACAATGATTATCACACGGGACGAGACCCGTAATCATCTGCGAAAGCCCAAAATACACATGCACAGGTCCTCACACGCACCAACGGACATAGTAACAATAATCGACCAGACCATGGAAACCAAAGGGTACATACAGTATATACAAATACTAATCAGTGGGAATAAGGGCCAGGTGTGCGTGATGAAAGTTCCGGAGGGATCCGTGACACTCACGGAAGATCAGTAGATCTGTTTTCCATTTCTTTAAAATTGATCTGGACAGAAACTCCCTTGGCCGCCACCTTCAAAGAAAAGGTACACAAACACAAGTACCAGAACAACAGGCATTGGCCGCAGTGGCTAGTCCATCCCGATGGTAAGATTTCAGACAGCAGGACTCTGTGATGGAAACAGAGGAACCAGGCAGGCTGAGGCTCCAGTCTCCACCTTGTCTGTCTGTCTGTCTGTCCAGGGGGTCTATCTTTCTGGGACTGGCTAATTACAGCAGCTCTTTAGTGCTGCATCCTAGCTCGACCAATAATCAACAATGGGAGGGAACCCACCCGGGAGGGAACCCACCCTAGCCACTGCTCTATATCTCTCTGTCAATCCCTCTCTCTGTCTCGATCTGTTTCCTTGCTCCCTCTCCCACGCTCCCTCCATCGAGTGAGAAGCAGCTCTCTTTGTGTACTCTCTCCTCCCAGTTTGAGAGGGTTTCATTTGAATTTGCGTCACACAAAAGTCCCCCTATGTCCCTCTATGTATCCCCCCCATCCCTTGCTAAATAAATGAATCAACACACAGTGGTGTGGTGGGCCTTGTAAAGCACAGCAGAGGAGGGGGAGGGGAGGGGAGGGGAGGGGAAGGGAAGGGAAAGGAATGGGCAGAAAAGAGAGCAGCCCACTAGGACCTATTATCCCAGTCTAATCCAACCCCTTCTCCCTGTGTGTGTACAGGCAGCACCACGGGGGATTTGAACAAGAACCTGTGGTGCTGCCCTTAATTTAGCGCTCCTCAAATATCCCCTTCTTCGTCTTCTTTCATCCTTTACATGTGTCCCCAGACACACGGCTGCAGTCACTGTCCGCCATGACGCAAATACTCATTTGGAATTCAGTGGATTTGGTTTGGGTTAAGCGGAAAACGTCAGCTTGAGCGCACCCAGCATGTTCTAGAATGATCCCCAATTTGTGATTATAACAAGTAGCCTGAGCTTTTAAGGTCACTTTTAAGCTCTTTATGTCTGTTCAGCGGTTTTTGTAAGGCAATTTGTTAACATAGAAGACACTGATGCAGGTGTAGTCTCCAGTAACTAATGGGGATTGAGGTGTATTGTAAAGTGTTAACATGTGCAGCCATTGCCTGGTTGATAATGAGCTGTTCTGTGTGTATGACAGAACACTAGACAAGCTGAGAGGGGATCTGTGTGGCGAAAGGACTACCTGAAGGGGAGGATAAGATAGCGGAAACATTGTTTGCCAGACCACCCACGGACTGTGTGTGTGTGTGTGTGTGCCCACGGTACTGAACAGTGCTGTGCCTCTGTGAACTCTGTGATGTGAGTGATACCATGCTTCAGGGCATTGTGTGTGTGTGTGTGTGTGTGTGTGTGTGTGTTTGAACTGCTGCCTCCCCCGGGACCTCCATTAACTCCAATTAGCCGCTACTTGTGCTAGACCAGTCAGATGAAACCTCACATTTCAGTCTAACACACAGCAGCAGCATCTCACCATGCACTCACCACACACACACATACACATACACACACACACACACGCACACACACACTAGACATTGCAACTCATTGTGTACACCTAGCTAAGTATTAGATCAGATAAAGTGTTTCGTCATTGCAGAGTCTTCTCCCCAGGCTCACCCTCCATCTCTCTCTCCTCTGTCTCTTTCTCCTCAGTGCTGCGTGATGACTTCCGACAGAACCCTACAGACGTGGTGGTGGCAGCGGGGGAACCGGCCATCCTGGAGTGTATCCCGCCTAGAGGTCACCCTGAACCAACCATCTACTGGAAGAAGGACAAAGTACGCATCGAAGACAAGGAGGACAGGATTACAGTAAGTACTACTACTACTAACTAACCACATGCTACTAACTAACCACATGCTTCTAACTAACCACATGCTACTAACTAACCGCATGCTTCTAACTAACCACATGCTACTAACTAACCACATGCTACTAACTAACCACATGCTTCTAACGAACCACATGCTACTAACGAACCACATGCTACTAACTAACCACATGCTACTAACTAACTACATGTTACTAACTAACCCCATGCTACTAACTAACCACATGCTACTAACTAAGGGCATGCTACTAACTAACCACATGCTACTAACTAGCCACATGCTACTAACTAACCACATGCTACTAACTAACCACATGCTTCTAACTAACCACATGCTACTAACTAACTACATGCTACTAACTAACTACATGCTACTAACTAACCACATGCTACTAACTAACAACATGCTACTAACTAACCACATGCTACTAACTAACCACATGCTACTAACTAAACACATGCTACTAACTAACCATGTTCTACTAACTATACACACAATATTAGCTATCCACATAATATTAACTAACCACATAATACTAACTAACCACATACTAACTAACCACATTCTATTAACTAACCACATTCTACTATCTAACCACATGCTACTAACTAACCACATGTTACTAACTAACCACGTGCTGCTAACTAACCACATGCTGCTAACTAACCACATGCTACTAACTAACCACATGCTACTAACTAACCACATGCTGCTAACTAACCACATGCTACTAACTAACCACATAATACTAACCAAGCCCTGGTCATAGCCCAGTGTGAGGTATGTAGATCAACTTGTTTCCCTGTGTCCTCAGATCCGAGGAGGGAAGCTGATGATCTCCAACACCAGGAAGAGTGATGCTGGCATGTTCATCTGTGTTGGCACAAACATGGTGGGAGAGAGAGACAGTGAGACGGCCCAGCTGACTGTGTTTGGTAAGCATGAATGCCTGACAGTGCTCCCAAATGTGTTTTACATTTTTTCGCATGGCCTCCTGAGTGGCGCAGAGGTCTAAGGCACTGCATCACAGTGTTGTGGCATCACTACAGCCTTTGGTTCGATCACAACCGGCCGTGACCAGGAGTCACATAGGGCGGTGCACAATTGGCCCAGTGTCGTCCAAGTTTGGTGGAGGGTGTGTCCGGGGGGGGGCTTTACTTTCTTCATCGTGCTCTAGCGAGTGGTTGATAAGAAGCGCGGCTTGGCGGATCATGTTTCAGAGCCCGTCGGGGAGTTGCAGCAATGAGACAAGATCGCAATTGGATACCACGAAATTGGGGAGATAAAGGTGGTAAAAAAAAACATATTTTGCATACATTTTCTCCTGACCCACCAATTAAACTAAACCCCTTTTGACGCTATCTAAGAATTCTTCATGTACAGTAACCGCTGAAGCAGTCATCATTATACTGAGCTGAGTCTCTCTATTTATTTATTTTATTTTTATTTAACCTTTATTTAACTAGGCAAGTCAGTTAAGATCAAATTCTTATTTACAGTGAGGCCTACCAAAAGGCAAAAGGCCCCCTGACGGGAGCTGGGATTATTTTTTTTATTTGATTAAATATAAATATAGGACAAAACACACATCACGACAAGAGAGACAACACAACACTACATAAAGAGAGACCTAAGACAACAACATAGCAAGGCAGCAACACATGACAACACAGCATGGCAGCAACACAACATAGCAACAACATGGTATCAGGACAACATGGTAGCAGCACAAAACATGGTACAAACATTATTGAGCACAGACAACAGCAAAAAGAGCAAGAAGGTAGAGACAACAATACATCACACAAAGCAGCCACAACTGTCAGTAAGTGTCCATGACTGAGTCGTTGAATGAAGAGATAAAGTAGTCCAGTTTGAGTGTTTGTTGCAGCTCGTTCCAGTCGCTACCTGCAGCGAACTGAAAAGTGGAGCAACCCAGGGATGTGTGTGCTTTGGGGACATTCAACAAAATGTGACTGGCGGAACGGGTGTTGTATGTGGAGGATGAGGGCAGCAGTAGATATCTCAGATCGTGGGGCTTGTGATGGGTATACAGAGATGACTAGTTTACAGAGGCGTATAGAGTGCAGTGATGTGTCCTATAAGGAGCATTGGTGGCAAATCTGATGACCGAATGGTAAAGAACATCTAGCCGCTCGAGAGCACCCTTACCTGCCGATCTATAAATGATGTCTCCGTAATCTACCATGGGTAGGATGGTCATCTTAATCAGGGTTAGTTTGGCATCTGGGGTGAACGAGGAGCGATTACGATAAGAGGAAACCAAGTCTAGATTTAACTTTAGCCTGCAGCTTTGATACGTGCTGAGAGAAGGACAGTGTACCATCAGATCGCCAGATGGAATCCAGGCAGCAGTGCAGCAGGCACTGGGAGGAAGCTTTTAATTGTGGAGGCAGGTTTCTTGTATAAAGGTCAGGTCTTTGAACAGCAGGTGGGGGCTTCAAAGGTTTCTTCAAAGACTCCTGCCACTTGTTGGGCCCAAAGACCTCGACTCATTTTACTTCACATTTTACTTGAATTTGTATCTGGTCTGTCCTTGCAAGCCTGGCAGCTCAGTTCCAGGTTGGATGGTGTCCTCAAATCAAATCAAAGTATATTTGTCACATGCGCCGAATACAACAGGTGTAGACCTCACAGTGAAATGCTTACTTACAGGCTCTAACCAACAGTGCAAAAAAAGGTATTAGGTGAACAATAGGTAAGTAAAGAAATAAAACAACAGTAAAAAAACAGTAGGGAGGCTATAACTGTTAGGAGTGTGTATTGGACGAGATGTCAGGTGCAGGAGAGCAGAGTATAGTGAACAGGCACACTTTTTAATCCGGTCAAAACACGGAACATCGACAAAAAGTAATACACGTAACAATATCCACAATATCAAAATACATGTAACACAATCAATCCTACACAAAGACATGATGGGGAACAGAGGAATGAATACATATTAATGGATTGGGGAATGAAAACCAGGTGTGCAGGGAACAAGACAAAACAAATGGATACATGAAAAATGGAGTGGAGATGGCTGGAAAGCCGGTGACGTCGACCTCCGAACACCGCCCAAACAAGGAGAGGAACCGACTTCGGCGGAAGTCGTGACAGTAACAGTAGGGAGGCTATATACAGTAGAGAGGCTATATACAGTAGCGAGGCTATATACAGTAGCGAGGCTATATACAGTAGCGAGGCTATATACAGTAGAGAGGCTATATACAGTAGAGAGGCTATATACAGTAGAGAGGTTATATACAGTAGAGAGGCTATATACAGTAGAGAGGTTATATACAGTAGAGAGGCTATATACAGTAGAGAGGTTATATACAGTAGAGAGGCTATATACAGTAGAGAGGCTATATACAGTAGAGAGGTTATATACAGTAGAGAGGCTATATACAGTAGAGAGGCTATATACAGTAGAGAGGTTATATACAGTAGCGAGGCTATATACAGTAGAGAGGCTATATACAGTAGAGAGGCTATATACAGTAGAGAGGTTATATACAGTAGAGAGGCTATATACAGTAGAGAGGCTATATACAGTAGAGAGGTTATATACAGTAGAGAGGCTATATACAGTAGAGAGGCTATATACAGTAGAGAGGTTATATACAGTAGAGAGGCTATATACAGTAGAGAGGTTATATACAGTAGAGAGGCTATATACAGTAGAGAGGTTATATACAGTAGAGAGGCTATATACAGTAGAGAGGCTATATACAGTAGAGAGGTTATATACAGTAGAGAGGCTATATACAGTATTTTTTATTTTTATTTTTTATTTCACCTTTATTTAACCAGGTAGGCTAGTTGAGAACAAGTTCTCATTTGCAACTGCGACCTGGCCAAGATAAAGCATAGCAGTGTGAACAGACAACACAGAGTTACACATGGAGTAAACAATTAACAAGTCAATAACACAGTAGAAAAAAAATGGGCAGTCTATATACAATGTGTGCAAAAGGCATGAGGAGGTAGGCGAATAATACAATTTTGCAGATTAACACTGGGGTGATAAATGATCAGATGGTCATGTACAGGTAGAGATATTGGTGTGCAAAAGAGCAGAAAAGTAAATAAATAAATAAAAAAACAGTATAAAAACAGTATGGGAATGAGGTAGGTGAAAATGGGTGGGCTATTTACCAATAGACTATGTACAGCTGCAGCGATCGGTTAGCTGCTCGGATAGCTGATGTTTGAAGTTGGTGAGGGAGATAAAAGTCTCCAACTTCAGCGATTTTGCAGTTCGTTCCAGTCACAGGCAGCAGAGTACTGGAACGAAAGGCGGCCAAATGAGGTGTTGGCTTTAGGGATGATCAGTGAGATACACCTGCTGGAGCGTGTGCTACGGATGGGTGTTGCCATCGTGACCAGTGAACTGAGATAAGGCGGAGCTTTACCTAGCATGGACTTGTAGATGACCTGGAGCCAGTGGGTCTGGCGACGAATATGTAGCGAGGGCCAGCCGACTAGAGCATACAAGTCGCAGTGGTGGGTGGTATAAGGTGCTTTGGTGACAAAACGGATGGCACTGTGATAGACTGCATCCAGTTTTCTGAGTAGAGTGTTGGAAGCCATTTTGTAGATGACATCGCCGAAATCGAGGATCGGTAGGATAGTCAGTTTTACTAGGGTAAGCTTGGCGGCGTGAGTGAAGGAGGCTTTGTTGCAGAATAGAAAGCCGACTCTTGATTTGATTTTCGATTGGAGATGTTTGATGTCTGGAAGGAGAGTTTGCAGTCTAGCCAGACACCTAGGTACTTATAGATGTCCACATATTCAAGGTCGGAACCATCCAGGGTGGTGATGCTAGTCGGGCATGCGGGTGCAGGCAGCGATCGGTTGAAAAGCATGCATTTGGTTTTACTCATTTACATTACATTTACATTTACATTACATTTAAGTCATTTAGCAGACGCTCTTATCCAGAGCGACTTACAAATTGGTGCATTCACCTTATGACATCCACTCGCGTTTAAGAGCAGTTGGAGGCCACGGAAGGAGTGCTGAATGGCATTGAAGCTCGTTTGGAGGTTAGATAGCACAGTGTACAATGACGGGCCGAAAGTATATAGAATGGTGTCGTCTGCGTAGAGGTGGATCAGGGAATCGCCCGCAGCAAGAGCAACATCATTGATATATACAGAGAAAAGAGTCGGCCCGAGAATTTAACCCTGTGGCACCCCCATAGAGACTGCCAGAGGACCGGACAGCATGCCCTCCGATTTGACACAATGAACTCTGTCTGCAAAGTAATTGGTGAACCAGGCAAGGCAGTCATCCGAGAAACCGAGGCTATTGAGTCTGCCGATAAGAATATGGTGATTGACAGAGTCGAAAGCCTTGGCGAGGTCGATGAAGACGGCTGCACAGTACTGTCTTTTATCGATGGCGGTTATGATATCGTTTAGTACCTTGAGCGTGGCTGAGGTGCACCCGTGACCGGCTCGGAAACCAGATTGCACAGCGGAGAAGGTACGGTGGGATTCGAGATGGTCAGTGACCTGTTTGTTGACTTGGCTTTCGAAGACCTTAGATAGGCAGGGCAGGATGGATATAGGTCTATAGCAGTTTGGGTCCAGGGTGTCTCCCCTTTGAAGAGGGGATGACAGCGGCAGCTTTCCAATCCTTGGGGATCTCAGACGATATGAAAGAGAGGTTGAACAGGCTGGTAATAGGGGTTGCGACAATGGCGGCAGATAGTTTCAGAAATAGAGGGTCCAGATTGTCAAGCCCAGCTGATTTGTACGGGTCTAGGTTTTGCAGCTCTTTCAGAACATCTGCTATCTGGATTTGGGTAAAGGAGAACCTGGAGAGGCTTGGGCGAGGAGCTGCGGGGGGGGCGGAGCTGTTGGCCGAGGTTGGAGTAGCCAGGCGGAAGGCATGGCCAGCCGTTGAGAAGTGCTTATTGAAGCTTTCGATAATCGTGGATTTATCGGTGGAGACCGTGTTACCTAGCCTCAGTGCAGTGGGCAGCTGGGAGGAGGTGCTCTTGTTCTCCATGGACTTCACAGTGTCCCAGAACTTTTTGGAGTTGGAGCTACAGGATGCAAACTTCTGCCTGAAGAAGCTGGCCTTAGCTTTCCTGACTGACTGCGTGTATTGGTTCCTGACTTCCCTGAACAGTTGCATATCACGGGGCTATTCGATGCTATTGCAGTCCGCCACAGGATGTTTTTGTGCTGGTCGAGGGCAGTCAGGTCTGGAGTGAACCAAGGGCTGTATCTGTTCTTGGTTCTGCATTTTTGAACGGAGCATGCTTATCTAAAATGGTGAGGAAGTTACTTTTAAAGAATGACCAGGCATCCTCAACTGACGGGATGAGGTCAATGTCCTTCCAGGATACCCGGGCCAGGTCGATTAGAAAGGCCTGCTCACAGAAGTGTTTTAGGGAGCGTTTGACAGTGATGAGGGGTGGTCGTTTGACTGCGGCTCCGTGGCGGATACAGGCAATGAGGCAGTGATCGCTGAGATCCTGGTTGAAGACTGCGGAGGTGTATTTGGAGGGCCAGTTGGTCAGGATGACGTCTATGAGGGTGCCCTTGTTTACAGAGTTAGGGTTGTACCTGGTGGGTTCCTTGATGATTTGAGTGAGATTGAGGGCATCTAGCTTACATTGTAGGACTGCCGGGGTGTTAAGCATATCCCAGTTTAGGTCACCTAACAGAACAAACTCTGAAGCTAGATGGGGGCGATCAATTCACAAATGGTGTCCAGGGCACAGCTGGGAGCTGAGGGTGGTCGGTAGCAGGCGGCAACAGTGAGAGACTTATTTCTGGAGAGGGTAATTTTCAAAATTAGTAGTTCGAACTGTTTGGGTATGGACCTGGAAAGTATGACATTACTTTGCAGGCTATCTCTGCAGTAGACTGCAACTCCGCCCCCTTTGGTAGTTCTATCTTGACGGAAGATGTTATAGTTGGGTATGGAAATCTCTGAATTTTTGGTGGCCTTCCTGAGCCAGGATTCAGACACGGCAAGGACATCAGGGTTAGCAGAGTGTGCTAAAGCAGTGAGTAAAACAAACTTAGGGAGGAGGCTTCTGATGTTGACATGCATAAAACCAAGGCTTTTTCGATCACAGAAGTCAACAAATGAGGGTACCTGGGGACATGCAGGGCCTAGGTTTACCTCCACATCACCCGCGGAACAGAGAAGGAGTAGTATGAGGGTGTCGCTAAAGGCTATCAAAACTGGTCGCCTAGAGCGTTGGGGGCAGAGGATAAGAGGAGCAGGTTTCTGGGCATGGTAGAATATATTCAGGGCATAATGCGCAGACAGGGGTATGGTGGGGTGCGGGTACAGCGGAGGTAGGCCCAGGCACTGGGTGATGATGAGAGAGGTTGTATCTCTGGACATGCTGGTTGTAATGGGTGAGGTCACCGCATGTGTGGGAGGTGGGACAAAGGAGGTAACAGGGGTATGCAGAGTGGGTCTAGGGGCTCCATTGTGAACTAAAACAATGATAACTAACCTGAACAACAGTATACAAGGCATATTGACATCTGAGAGAGACATACAGCGAGGCATACAGTAATCACAGGTGTTGAATTTGGAAAGCTAGCTAAAAACAGTAGGCGAGGCTAATCCGCTAGCACAACAAACAGCAGGTAAAATGGCGTTGACTAGGCAACGGGGCCGACAGGTAAGACAAACAAGCAGAAAGGAGTACCGTGATTAATGGACAGTCCAGCGTGCGTCAGCTATGTAGCCAAGAGATCAGTGTCCAGGGGGCAGCGGTAGCCAAGAGATCAGTGTCCAGGGGGCAGCGGTGGATGGGCAGGGGGGCTGGGCTGGCGAGTGTTATCCAGGTTTTTAAAAAACTAACAATGACTAACTAGCTTGTAGCTAGTTAGCTGGTTAGCGTCTGGAGGTTCTTGAGTGTGTCATAAAAATAAAAATAAGAGTCAAAGTAATAGCGATTCCGTATCACATTGGGTGAGGCAGGTTTCCGGAAGGTATAAACAAATTAAAAATCAAAAAGAGATAGAAAGTAAATGGGGTCAGAGAGTGATTGTGACGCGGTGGTTCAGACGGTTAGCAGGCCTGTGCTAACAAGCTAACAGTTCGTAGGCCCGAGCTAGACAAGGTAGCAGTTAGCGGACCGGAGCTTGACAAGCTAGCCGTTAGCAGGCCGAATTAGCAAGCAGGGAGATAGCGAGGGCTAGAGAGTTAACCTTTGAGGGACGTCGCGATGGGGTGAGTCTGTTTATTCCTCTTCATGCGGTGAGCTGGAGATACAGCGATTCAGAAAGCTCGCGGGCCTTGGCCAGCAGATGGATCTTTGGCGATGTCACAGCGGAAAAGCCTGTTGAAACCCCCTCGGACGATTATGTCGGCGGACCAGTCGTGATGGATCGGCGGGGCTCCGTGTCGGCAGTAGAGGGTCCAGGCCAATTGGCAAATTATGTATTTTTGGACTTCTTCGGCTAGTCGGGAGATGGGCTTAGCTCCAGGCTAGCTCCAGGCTAACTGGTGCTTGCTCTTGGACAGAGACGTTAGCCAGGAGTAGCCACTCGGATTGCAGCTAGCTATTTACGATGATCCGGTATAAAGGTTCAGAGCTTGCGGTAGGAATCCGGAGATGTGGTAGAGAAAAAGCAGTCTGATATGCTTTGGGTAGATGTCGCGCTGGTGTCCTAGTTAGCGTTGAAGACCGCTAGCAGTGGCTAGCTACTAGCTAGTAGCTAGTTAGCTGGCTAGCTTCTGATGAGGGTTCCGATTCTAAAGTATAGAAAAAGCAGATCCGTACCACATTGGGTGATGCGGGTTGCAGGAGAGTATATTCAGCACTATACAGGACAAGGACAAAACACACGTCCGACTGTCCGACTGCTACGCCATCTTGGAGGTTATATACAGTAGGGAGGCTATATACAGTAGAGAGGCTATATACAGTAGAGAGGCTATATACAGTAGAGAGGCTATATACAGTAGAGAGGTTATATACAGTAGAGAGGCTATATACAGTAGAGAGGCTATATACAGAAGCGAGGCTATATACAGTAGCGAGGCTATATACAGTAGAGAGGCTATATACAGAAGCGAGGCTATATACAGTAGAGAGGCTATATACAGTAGAGAGGTTATATACAGTAGAGAGGCTATATACAGTAGAGAGGTTATATACAGTAGAGAGGCTACATACGGACACTGGTTAGTCGGGCTGACTGATGTAGATATGGTTAAAGTGACTATACATACATGATAAACAGAGAGTAGCAGTAACGTAAAAGAGGGGTTGGCAGGTGGTGGGTGGCGGGACACAATGCAGATAGCCCGGTTAGCTAATGTGCGGAGGCACTGGTTGGTCGGGCCAATTGAGGTAGTATGTACATGCATGTATGTTAAAGTGACTATGCATATATGATAATCAGAGGCTCAGGTCTCTGCTGTTTGTTTGCTAGAGCACCCTCCGTATGACTTGGAAAAAGGAAACCTTAGTCTTGCCTGGCACCTATCCTTTCATATCCGCTTCCAGACACGATACTTTTTTTAGACTTTGTTTAATCCACAAATTTGGCCAAAAGCAGCCTACCTGCACGCGGTAGAGAAAGGGTACGGCAAAGCTTGCGCCCTCTATGACTATTGCTGTGTCTAACCTGCCCTATCTATCTATCTATCTATCTATCTATCTATCTATCTATCTATCTATCTATCTATCTATCTATATCTCTCTCTCTCTCTCTCTCTCTCTCTCTCTCTCTCTCTCTCTCTCTCTGTCTGTCTCTCTCCCTCATTTCCTCTCTCTGTCCTCCAGAGCGTCCCACCTTCCTGCGTCGGCCCATCAACCAAGTGGTCCTGGAGGAGGAGGGGGTAGAGTTCAGGTGCCAGGTGCAGGGAGACCCCCAGCCCAACGTACGCTGGAGGAAGAATGATGTTGATGTGCCCCGTGGGAGGTAAGACCCTTCTTCAGTAGTACTCTGTTTCCTCTATTTGATCAACTAATCGACATATCAGTAAACCAACCAATCAATCAATCTATCAAACAACCAACTAATCAACCAATCAATATATCAAACAAACAACCATTGAAATGTGCATTCGGGAAACACTTTACAGAAAAATATTCAAAGCTGGTTGAGAGGATGCCAAGGCTGTTGGAAAAGCATTCCAGATGAAGCTGGTTGAGAGAATGCCAAGAGAGTGGAAAGCTTTCATCAAGGCAAAGTGTGGCTACTTTGAAATCAATTCAAATATATTTTGATTTGTTTAATACTTTTTTGGTAAGTACATGATTCCATATGTGTTATTTCATAGTTTTGATGTCTTCTCTATTATTCTACAATGTAGAAAATAGTACAAATATAGAGAAACCCTTGAATTAGTAGGTGTGTCCAAACTTTTCACTGGTACTGTATATTCTTTGATGTCCTCCCTTGGCCCCCCTCTGTCTCCTCAATCATTAGCATTGAGTGATTGATCCTGTATAGCTGAGGTGTCATGATGTAGTTTATATAGACTAACTAAGGAGTGATCAATGTAAGAGAGACCACTCTCTCTCTCTCTCTCTCTCTCTCTCTCTCTCTCTCTCTCTCTCTCTCTCTCTCTGTCTCTCTCTCTCTGATGCCAGTTCTCTCTCACCTGCCAGCCAGCAGGCATTAAACAGGACCATTAGGCTGTTCACAACACTCATTAAGCACACAGGGTAACCCTGCTAGCAGCTAGACAAACACACTGTGCCCCCATAGCTCTGTCTGTCAATCAGTGGTCAGCCAACGTGGCCATAACAGAGGCCAGAGTCTGTAGGCAGGCAGGCAGGCAGGCAGTCAGGCAGACAGACAGACAGACAGACAGACAGACAGACAGACAGACAGACAGACAGACAGACAGACAGACAGACAGACAGACAGACAGACAGACAGACAGACAGACAGAAGACAGACAGACAGACAGACAGACAGACAGACAGACAGACAGACAGACAGACAGACAGACAGACAGACAGACAGACAGACAGACAGACAGACAGACAGACAGACAGGGTATCTATGAGTTTGCCAACTGAGAGCGTGACCCTGGGAGTGTGTGCAGGTGCAGCTGTACAGGTGAGCACTTGGCACAAAATCACACGCACACACACCACACAACAATAAACTCATTCACCCTTTCTGAGAGAGAAACAGAAAGAGCCTGTGGGTTCTGTGTGTGTCATAGTTTATACAGAAAACTGTCCCACTCTGGTTCCTGTTAAGCGTCTTCTCTCCAACTAGTGCCAGCAGTGATTTTGTTCTTGTTTGGTGCCCTCTATTGGCCCTGTACTCCCTGTGCCCCACTGTGGCTCACAGTCACTGCACAGAGAGTCAAAAGCAGGGCTGTGTCACGTCAGAAGCAGGGTTGTGTCACTACCAAGCTTCAAAGAGACTGGACTGTCCAACACTAGGGTCACTCACTGCTAAGGTCATCCAGTGATTAATTTAAGCCAGATCCTGCATCTCTCATTCCAGAACCTATTTTACTAGATCTGGTGCCTCTCTTTGCATGAAAAATGATTGTCACTGTTTGCAACATAAAAAAGTGATCCGTGTTGATTCGTGTTGCCAGCACTGAAATTCTCCTGCCCCGTATAAAATGTTATGTGAAAATGTGCCTGATAATTGATTTGTGTTGGGCCGGCCCGGATTTATGGTTTGCTCAACATTGTAAGCTAGGGACCAACGTACGGTTGTTTCTGTGGTGAGACAGAGAAGCTTGAATCTCTCACATAAGGTGATTTTTTTGTTTGTTCATGCATTCCAATTACCTCAGAGCTCCCCAGACCACCCCCCTATCGTGCCGTTCCGTCACCTCCCGATTTATAAATGAAGCACTAAGGTCATCACATTAAACACAGGCTAACAGACATTTGTCAAAGCTAGCTGCTAGCTGCTTTGTTTGTGTCTGATAAGGATAGGGTTCATAAAGTAGGGTTCATAGGGTAGGGTTCATAGGGTAGGGATCATAATGAAGGGTTCATAGGGTAGGGTTCATAGGGTAGGGTTCATAGGGTAGGGTTCATAGGGTAGGGTTCATGAGGTAGGGTTCATAGGGTAGGGTTCATAGGGTAGGGTCCATGAGGTAGGGTTCATAATGCAGGGTTCATAAGGTAGGGTTCATAGGGTAGGGTTCATAGGGTAGGGTTCATAGGGTAGGGTTCATGAGGTAGGGTTCATAGGGGAGGGTTCATAGGGTAGGGTCCATGAGGTAGGGTTCATAATGCAGGGTTCATAAGGTAGGGTTCATAGGGTAGCGTTCATAAGGTAGGGTTCATAGGGTAGGGTTCATGAGGTAGGGTTCATAATGAAGGGTTCATAGGGTAGGGTTCATAGGGTAGGGTTCATGAGGTAGGGTTCATAGGGTAGGGTTCATGAGGTAGGGTTCATAGGGTAGGGTTCATAGGGTAGGGTTCATGAGGTAGGGTTCATAGGGTAGGGTTCATAGGGTAGGGTCCATGAGGTAGGGTTCATAATGCAGGGTTCATAAGGTAGGGTTCATAGGGTAGGGTTCATAGGGTAGGGTTCATAGGGTAGGGTTCATAGGGTAGGGTTCATGAGGTAGGGTTCATAGGGTAGGGTTCATAGGGTAGGGTTCATAGGGTAGGGTTCATGAGGTAGGGTTCATAGGGTAGGGTTCATAGGGTAGGGTCCATGAGGTAGGGTTCATAATGCAGGGTTCATAAGGTAGGGTTCATAGGGTAGGGTTCAAAAGGTAGGGTTCATAAGGTAGGGTTCATAGGGTAGGGTTCATAATGCAGGGTTCATAAGGTAGGGTTCATAGGGTAGGGTTCATAGGGTAGGGTTCATGAGCTAAGCCAAATAGACACAACTAACTTACTCATTCATGTATTTGATGTAGCTTTGCCTTCAGGAAAGGACATAGTATTCATTGTAAAAATGTATTAACACACTCATGAGTTTAATAGCATAGGATAAATCCTAGAATAAGAATGACTCTCTTGCTGTATCTTGCCTTTTGAAGTACAGTCGTGTTTGGAGGAGAAAGCACGGAACATGGGAAACAAAGGCAACTAAATGATTAGACGATCACTATCTCAGTGTTCATAATTCCAGTGTTGTATTTTTTTCCAGAGCTATCTGTACTCACTCTCCTTTGAAGCAGACTGGATGAATGTGTGAAGGGGGTATTATTTTAATTTGGACATTCTCTGCAGTCTTTGTTGTCTCTGTGAGTGAACAGTCGTTTTATTGTACAAGTCAGTATCTTTCCCCACTGTGCAGCATATCTGCAGTTACAACATCAAACACACTGCCTGTCTGACAGACAGAAACTTCATAATATGGAATATAAATACATTTAATTCAGTCTGCCTGCAGATAATGATGCACACATTTTCACACTAACACACATAGCTGCCAGGATATTAAAATACATTGAACACCAGAACCAGTGCCAGCCCTGAAAGACACAACCATGCTGTGTGTATGTGCCTGTGCTTGTGTGTGAGCCTGTGTATGTGCCTGTGCTTGTGTGTGAGCCTGTCCTGATCCCCCCCTTCCCTCCATTTTATATATGTCCTGATCCCCCCTTCCCTCCATTTGATATATGTCCTGATCCCCCCCTTCCCTCCATTTGATATATGTCCTGATCCCCCCTTCCTCCATTTGATATATGTCCTCATCCCCCTTCCCTCCATTTTATATATGTCCTGATCCCCCCTTCCTCCATTTTATATATGTCCTGATCCCCCTTCCTCCATTTTATATATGTCCTGATATCCCCTTCCTCCATTTTATATATGTCCAGATCCCCCTTCCCTCCATTTTATATATGTCCTGATCCCCCTTCCCTCCATTTTATATATGTCCTGATCCCCCTTCCCTCCATTTTATATATGTCCTGATCCCCCCTTCCCTCCATTTTATATATGTCCTGATCCTCCCTTCCCTCCATTTTATATATGTCCTGATCCCCCTTCCCTCCATTTTATATATGTCCTGATCCCCCTTCCCTCCATTTTATATATGTCCTGATCCCCCTTCCCTTCATTTTATATATGTCCTGATCCCCCTTCCCTCCATTTGATATATGTCCTGATCCCCCCCTTCCCTCCATTTTATATGTCCTGATCCCCCTTCCCTCCATTTTATATATGCCCAGATCCCCCTTCCTCCATTTTATATATGTCCTGATCCCCCTTCCCTCCATTTTATATATGTCCTGATCCCCCTTCCCTCCATTTTATATATGTCCAGATCCCCCTTCCCTCCATTTTATATATGTCCTGATCCCCCCCTTCCCTCCATTTTATATATGTCCTGATCCCCCTTCCCTCCATTTTATATATGTCCTGATCCCCCCTTCCCTCCATTTTATATATGTCCTGATCCCCTTCCCTCCATTTTATATATGTCCTGATCCCCCTTCCTCCATTGTATATATGTCCTGATCCCCCTTCCCTCCATTTTATATATGTTCTGATCCCCCCCTTCCTCCATTGTATATATGTCCTGATTCCCCCCTTCCCTCCATTTTATATATGTCCTGATGCCCCCCTCCACCCTGTCTGCCTCACAGTGATTGGCTTGTCCCGTAGCTACCGTCTGCTGTCTACGAATCATGCAGATCATGGTGCTATTAGCCCTAGACACGGATCTAAGATCAGTTTTGTAGTTATCCCCTAATGGTTTAGGTTATATTGTTCTTGTCCTTTTCGTAAAAAGTAATTTTAAAGTGTGTGCATGACACTGCAACAAATTTTGCCCAAGGGGACAATGACGTCGGTAAAGTAGATCTGTACATCTTCTACCAGGAGCGCTGCCAGAGCCCATGGCGCCATGGTAACCACAGCTAGGCATTTTAGAGTTTGTCAGAGTGGTTCTGAACAGACGCTGAAACTCTATAGGGAGATGTAGGAGATACAGCAGGAAAAACTCTACAGCAAAGATCCCCTCACTGACAGATGCCTGGCAGATTGTGTGTGTGTATGTGTGTGTGTGTGTGTGTGTGTGTGTGTGTGTGTGTGTGTGTGTGTGTGTGTGTGTGTGTGTGTGTGTGTGTGTGTGTGTTTCAAAGGACGATAGCTGGAGCTTCAGATGAGTAAACGTCTCTTTAATGTTCTTGGTTGCTCTAGTTGTCTCTCAGGGAAACACAGACACTGGTACACAGGCCCTGGTATGAGGTAACGCAGGGAGAGTGTGGTGGTGTTTTCACTATGGTGAATAGAGGCTTAGTGGCACATTTTACAAGATTGCAGTGTGTGTTGCTGTACTAGGGTAGCTTTAACGCTGGTATAAACATAATCATGTGTTATGCGACCAAACACACAGGCTTGAACCAAATCTGTAGAACTTGTGTGTAACGTCCATATGGCTGGAAGAGGGAGGTTTCTTTACATCATTCAGTAATTTGTGTTTGTGTCAGACAGTTGTGTTACAGACAGTTGTGTTACAGACAGTGTTGTTACAGACAGTCATGTTACAGACAGTGTTGTTACAGACAGTGGTGTTACAGACAGTGTTGTTACAGACAGTGGTGTTACAGACAGTTGTGTTACAGACAGTGGTGTTACAGACAGTGGTGTTTCAGACAGTTGTGTTACAGACAGTGGTGTTACAGACAGTGGTGTTACAGACAGTTGTGTTACAGACAGTTGTGTTACAGACAGTGGTGTTACAGACAGTGGTGTTACAGACAGTGGTGTTACAGACAGTTGTGTTACAGACAGTAGTGTTACAGACAGTGGTGTTACAGACAGTGGTGTTACAGACAGTGGTGTTAGACAGTGTTGTTAGACAGTGTGGTTAGACAGTGTTGTTAGACAGTGGTGTTACAGACAGTGGTGTTAGACAGTGTTGTTAGACAGTGGTGTTAGACAGTGTTGTTAGACAGTGGTGTTACAGACAGTGGTGTTAGACAGTGATGTTACAGACAGTGTTGTTAGACAGTGGTGTTACAGACAGTGGTGATACAGACAGTGGTGTTACAGACAGTGATGTTACAGACAGTGTTGTTAGACCGTGGTGTTACAGACAGTTGTGTTACAGACAGTGGTGTTACAGACAGTGGTGTTACAGACAGTTATGTTACAGACAGTTGTGTTACAGACAGTGGTGTTACAGACAGTTGTGTTAGAGACAGTGGTGTTACAGAAGGTGTTACAGACAGTGGTGTTACAGACAGTTGTGTTACAGACAGTGGTGTTACAGACAGTGGTGTTACAGACAGTTGTGTTACAGACAGTGTTGTTACAGACAGTGGTGTTACAGAGAGTGTTGTTAGACAGTTGTGTTAGAGACAGTGGTGTTACAGACAGTGGTGTTACAGACAGTTGTGTTACAGACAGTGGTGTTACAGACAGTTGTGTTAGAGACAGTGGTGATACAGACAGTTGTGTTACAGACAGTGTTGTTACAGACAGTTGTGTTACAGACAGTGTTGTTACAGACAGTCATGTTACAGACAGTGGTGTCACAGACAGTGGTGTTACAGACAGTGGTGTTACAGAGAGTGTTGTTAGACAGTTGTGTTAGAGACAGTGGTGTTACAGACAGTGTTGTTAGAGACAGTGGTGTTACAGACAGTTATGTTACAGACAGTTGTGTTACAGACAGTGGTGTTACAGACAGTTGTGTTAGAGACAGTGGTGTTACAGAAGGTGTTACAGACAGTGGTGTTACAGACAGTTGTGTTACAGACAGTGGTGTTACAGACAGTTGTGTTACAGACAGTCATGTTACAGACAGTGGTGTTACAGACAGTGGTGTTACAGACAGTTGTGTTACAGACAGTGTTGTTACAGACAGCTGTGTTACAGACAGTGGTGTTACAGACAGTGGTGTTTCAGACAGTGGTGTTACAGACAGTTGTGTTACAGACAGTGGTGTTACAGACAGTGGTGTTACAGACAGTGGTGTTACAGACAGTTGTGTTACAGACAGTGGTGTTACAGACAGTGGTGTTACAGACAGTTGTGTTACAGACAGTTGTGTTACAGACAGTGGTGTTACAGACAGTTGTGTTACAGACAGTGGTGTTACAGACAGTTGTGTTACAGACAGTGGTGTTACAGACAGTGGTGTTACAGACAGTTGTGTTACAGACAATTGTGTTGTTAGACAGTTGTGTTACAGACAGTGTTGTTACAGACAGTGGTGTTACAGAGAGTGTTGTTAGACAGTTGTGTTAGAGACAGTGGTGTTACAGACAGTGGTGTTACAGACAGTTGTGTTACAGACAGTGTTGTTACAGACAGTCATGTTACAGACAGTGGTGTTACAGACAGTGTTGTTACAGACAGTGGTGTTACAGACAGTGGTGTTACAGACAGTGTTGTTACAGACAGTGGTGTTACAGAGAGTGTTGTTAGACAGTTGTGTTAGAGACAGTGGTGTTACAGACAGTGTTGTTAGAGACAGTGGTGTTACAGACAGTTATGTTACAGACAGTTGTGTTACAGACAGTGGTGTTACAGACAGTGGTGTTACAGACAGTGGTGTTACAGAGAGTGTTGTTAGACAGTTGTGTTACAGACAGTTGTGTTAGAGACAGTGGTGTTACAGAAGGTGTTACAGACAGTGGTGTTACAGACAGTTGTGTTACAGACAGTGGTGTTACAGACAGTTGTGTTACATACAGTTGTTACAGACAGTCATGTTACAGACAGTGGTGTTACAGACAGTGGTGTTACAGACAGTTGTGTTACAGACAGTGTTGTTACAGACAGCTGTGTTACAGACAGTGGTGTTACAGACAGTGGTGTTTCAGACAGTGGTGTTACAGACAGTTGTGTTACAGACAGTGGTGTTACAGACAGTGGTGTTACAGACAGTGGTGTTACAGACAGTTGTGTTACAGACAGTGGTGTTACAGACAGTGGTGTTACAGACAGCTGTGTTACAGACAGTTGTGTTACAGACAGTGGTGTTACAGACAGTTGTGTTACAGACAGTGGTGTTACAGACAGTGGTGTTACAGACAGTTGTGTTACAGACAGTGGTGTTACAGACAGTGGTGTTACAGACAGTTGTGTTACAGACAGTTGTGTTGTTAGACAGTGGTGTTTCAGACAGTGTTGTTACAGACAGTTGTGTTAGAGACAGTTGTGTTAGAGACAGTGGTGTTGTCATTCTTCACCTCCACATTTTATGCAGAAAAATAGATGGCAGGCTACGACTTCTGTATCCATTACTTCCATCTGGTATTCATCCTTGCGTGTGTGTGTCTGTGTGTGTGTGTGTATGGGGGTTGTTCACCCCTCCTCTACTCTGCAGCTGGAACCTGTCCAGCCCTCTACAGCTGAGTCTTGTAAGAGCCGTCGTGTCACTAAGTGATAGTATAGAACAATTTATTAAAATCAATACTGCCCATTCGTGTGCCTACAATATGAAGTCAGCCAGTAAAAAATGAAAGACATACGGTAGCAGAAAATAGCAGAGAACTATTCTATGTCTTTAATTAGGGCGAATGTGTGGATACATCCTTATTCTACCAAGTGTATAGATAATTGATCCTCATCTCTGGTGGGAAAATCTTCAAATGGCTCCTGTCTCCATCCTCTCATGTGAGGAAAAACACTTTGAGCCTTTGCACACATATACAAGTGGCCTTTGCCACACACACACACACACACACACACACACACACACACACACACACACACACACACACACACACACACACACACACACACACACACACACACACACACACACACACAATCTGCCAGGCATCTGTCAGTGAGGGGATTTTTGCTGTAGAGTTTTTCCTGCTGTATCTCCTACATCTCCCTATAGAGTTTCAGCGTCTGTTCAGAACCACTCTGACAAACTCTAAAATGCCTAGCTGTGGTTACCATGGCGCCATGGGCTCTGGCAGCGCTCCTGGTAGAAGATGTACAGATCTACTTTACCGACGTCATTGTCCCCTTGGGCAAAATTTGTTGCAGTGTCATGCACACACTTTAAAATTACTTTTTACGAAAAGGACAAGAACAATATAACCTAAACCATTAGGGGATAAATACAAAACTGATCTTAGATCAGTGTGTTGAGTAAAAGCACCATGGTCTGTGTGGTTGGTAGATGGCAGACGAGACAAGCTACGAGACAAGCTGTAAAAGGAGAAGAAGAGTAGGGGAGGTGGGAGAGCACTGGCCTAGAGCCCTACAGAGGGAAGATGACAAGACATAAGGCTGGTTAATTGATTTTGTCCCGCGGTTGACAAACTCTCAACAGGTTAGTCTGGCTGCTTGGATCAGACTCAGGTAGAGTGACAGGCAGAGTGTATGAAACAGGATCACCCTGCACTGTCTATCAGAGCATAGCAGAGAAGAGAGGATACCTTCTCTGAGCTACAGCCACACAGTCAGACAGACTGAGAGTGGAGAGAGCTGGCCTCAGTCCCACACCTGAATCCTGGGAGACTGACTCATTTATGTTACTGTACAGCACCTGTACAACACCTCACACACACACACACACACACACACACACACACACACACACACACACACACACACACACACACACACACACACACACACACACACACACACACACACACACACACACACACACACACACACACACACACACAGGTGATAAGAAGCTCTCACATTGAGACAGCAAGGACACTTCAGGTGACACACAGATGAGTGTTTTTGAAAGATCTTTGAGTCCCTACTTTCCCTTGAGCCACATTAGTTTGATGTCGAGGTCAGGTGTGCTATAAAACTACTGTAGCACTTCTCCAGCAGCAGCACAGGCACAGTTTGGGAGTCAAGAGTTCTTCCTCAGTCCAGTACTCATTATAGTCTTAGCTCTGTGTATCAAACACCTCAACTCTGTGGGCCCTGCCCTGTGTATCAAACACCTCAACTCTGTGGGCCCTGCCCTGTGTATCAAACACATCAACTCTGTGGGCCCTGCCCTGTGTATCAAACACCTCAACTCTGTGGGCCCTGCCCTGGGTATCAAACACCTCAACTCTGTGGGCCCTGCCCTGTGTATCAAACACCTCAACTCTGTGGGCCCTGCCCTGTGTATCAAACACCTCAACTCTGTGGGCCCTGCCCTGTGTATCAAACACCTCAACTCTGTGGGCCCTGCCCTGTGTATCAAACACATCAACTCTGTGGGCCCTGCCCTGTGTATCAAACACCTCAACTCTGTGGGCCCTGCCCTGGGTATCAAACACCTCAACTCTGTGGGCCCTGCCCTGTGTATCAAACACCTCAACTCTGTGGGCCCTGCCCTGTGTATCAAACACCTCAACTCTGTGGGCCCTGCCCTGTGTATCAAACACCTCAACTCTGTGGGCCCTGCCCTGTGTATCAAACACCTCAACTCTGTGGGCCCTGCCCTGTGTATCAAACACCTCAACTCTGTGGGCCCTGCTCTGTGTATCAAACACCTCAACTCTGTGGGCCCTGCCCTGGGTATGCAGTTAACGAACCAGAAAAATGCTGCCTTGTCTTAGCATGTGTTTTTCATTCCCGTAACTCGACGTCTCTCTGCATATGAAAGCTAGTAACTTTGAGTATGGGTGTGCATGGTACTGTATGATTTTGTATCAGTGGAGGCTGCTGAGTGGAGGACGGGTCATAATAATGGCTGGAACGGAGCAAATGGAATGGTGTCAAACATCTGGAAACCATGGAAACCATGTGTTTGATGTACTTGATACCACCAGTAACACTCCAGTCATTACCACGAGACCGGCCTCCCCAATTAAGGTGCCACCAGCCTCCTGTGTGTTGTGTACTGTACCGTGTGTATTTCCCTGTGTGTGTTTATTTGTGTGTGTGTTCTGTAGTTCAGGGCGAGGGAGAGGCTAGGCAGCAGGGTGAACTTGGCTCTGCTCTACCCTCCACAACCTTTTCATATTCCATGTGTAATTACATACCTCCTCTTATAGAGATCAGAGCTCTAAACCGAGCCAGCTTCAGGGAAGAGCTACTGTTTCTCCCTCTCTCTCAATGTGTGTGTGTGTGTGTGTGTGTGTGTGTGTGTGTGTGTGTGTGTGTGTGTGTGTGTGTGTGTGTGTGTGTGTGTGTGTGTGTGTGTGTGTGTGTGTGTGTGTGTGTGTGTGCGTGCGTGTGTGTGCGCATGTACAGGTAGACTGTGTGTGTGTGTGTTTGAGTGTGTGTGTGTGTGTGTGTGTGTGCATGTACAGGTAGACTGTGTGTGTGTGTGTCTGTGTGTGTGTGTGTGTGTGTGTGTGTGTGTGTGTGTGTGTGTGTGTGTGTGTGTGTGTGTGTGTGTGTGTGTGTGTGTGTGTGTGTGTGTGTGTGTGTGTGTGAGTGTGTTTGAGTGTATTTTATCCACCAGCGTTTCCACTGTTCTTGTAATCTTAGCTGATTTGTTCTAGGATGTTGATTACAGATTGATTGTGTCATGTTTCCCTCTAAATACATACATTTTGATAGTTTGATAGATGGAAAGAACCGAAATAAACACATGTTGTATGATGTTATTCAGTGTGGTCAATATGTTCCCTGCTTGCTGAGTGTGTCCATGCATCGATGGCCATGTGTGGGAACCTGTCAAAACAACATGGCAGTTTTCATTCATATCAATGATCACAATGGGCATCTGTGCCATTCCTGCACCTCCCTAACCCCCCGCTCCTCCACCCGCCCCCACTCCTCAGATATAATGTTCTCTTCCAAGTCTTGTTTTTCCGTCTCAGCCTGAGGCAGAGTCAGAGAAGGACTGTCTCTAGGCTCCATTAGCTTGTTTGTTTTCCATCAGACAGGCTCATCTCAAATGGCGCTGTGTCATTCCTTTGGAGGCCTCTCTCACCATTCAAACAATAACAGCATTATTCTCCTCCCCACCTCCACACAACCTGCTCTGCCCTGACTCCCCTGTCTCTCCCCAAAACAAAGCATTTTGTCATGACTCAGTCAAATAATTGTACTTTTGTTAAGGGCCAGTGTGATAGATAGAGCTGGCAGTCAGGGCGAAGGAATGCACTTCAATAAAGCTGCCTTTGAAACATTTGCTCAGGAAATGTCGAGAGAGAGAGCGAGAGAGAGAGAGAGAGAGAGAGAGAGAGAGAGAACAGATTTGTTCAGCAGCTGCTGGTGGCACGGGGCCATCAGTTCACCTTAGACCTGAGCTGTGGGGCTGTGGTCTCTCTCTACACACCACATCACTGTTCTCAGGTAGATACAGTATGGAAATCTTGAGCTTAAAACTAGACCAGGATTCAGATTTTGGTGTGAAAATGTTGGTAAGAACCTGTATGGCCTGGCATTTTGTCTCTTCAGGTCTCTCTCTCTCTCTCTCTCTCTCTCTCTCTCTCTCTCTGTCTGTGTTGCCCCTCAGTATTTCAGAGTGTCTGAGTGACATACTGGGTACAGACTGTTGTCTGGCTGTCATACAGCCTTCACACATCACCAAACCCCTCCCCACACCACCCCACCAACTCAACACAACACTCACATTGCCATGCTAACCGCACTTCCAGAAGCCAGGGCAACTAATCAAACCATCATCCTTCTCTTGTCAACTGCCATACAACCCCCACAACTCCCAACCCCTCTCTCTCTCTCTCTGTATCTCTCTCTCTCTTTGTCTCTCTTTCTCAAACACTCACCACCTCTCAGTTCAGCCTGTTAGATACCTCAAACCACAGGTTTGGGATCAGAGGACAGCCTGACTAAATACATGTAGACAGTGTTTTTTAAAACATTAAAAAAAATGTGATGACATCCCCAGCTCCAGCTCCAGTCATGTAAATCTCCCCATCTCCAGTCATGTAAATCCCCCCCATCTCCAGTCATGTAAATCCCTCCCAGCTCCAGTCATGTAAATCCCCCCAGCTCCAGTCATGTAAATCCCCCACAGCTCCAGTCATGTAAATCCTCAACCACCCCCAGCTCCAGCCATGTAAATCCCCCCTTATCCCCAGCTCCAGTCATGTAAATCCCCCCCCATCCCCAGCTCCAGTCATGTAAACCCCCCCCATCCCAAGCTCCAGTCATGTAAATCCCCCCACCCCAGCTCCAGTCATGTACCCCCCAGCTCCAGTCATGTAAATCTCCCCCACCCCTATAAATCCCCCCTTCCATCCCCAGCTCCAGTCATGTAAATCTCCCCCACCCCTATAAATCCCCCCTCCCATCCCCAGCTCCAGTCATCTAAATCTGGAACTGCTATACTGTACTGAAGGTTATATGTAGTACCACATATGAATTTGTGCTAACACACACACACACACACACACACACACACACACACACACACATACACACACACACACACACACACACACACACACACACACACCATACATATTGAAGTGGTGTGGGGTTTCCAGCTGACAGCAGCCCGTGTGTCATCGTTGAATAACTGATCCTCCTTCCTTCCAAATCTTCTATGGTCACAATGAACAGTGTTGTTTCTAAATACGGTTTCCTCTTCAGGAGTGGAATGCTGTATATACGTTCTCATAGAGATGGTGGTGAAGGAAAATGTCACATTTAGTTAGTTTATCATAATAATCGCCACAAGGCTTGCACTGATGGGTTCACTCAACACTGTGTATTAGCTTTGGACTCAAAACAATTATTATATTATTTCAAAAAATGCAATGTCAACAGAATACATTTAATCTGACAGTGTTGTGTGTGTTTTCCAGGTATTCTCATCAGAAGACATTTAATCTGACAGTGTTGTGTGTGTTTTCCAGGTACGAGATCAAGTATGACAAGGAGGACTACCTGCTGAGAGTGAAGAAGGCATCGGCCAGTGACGAGGGCACCTTCACCTGCCTGGCAGAGAACCGGGTGGGCAAGGTGGAGGCCTCTGCCAGCCTCACCGTCAGAGGTGAATGAGGACTGTCCACTGGCTCTCACCTCTTTCCCCCTTTCATCCTATAATCCTGAGCAAGTTCAGAATGCCAATCAGAACAGCTTGGCATCTTACAATTGTTTTAGTTTATCAGAAATGGGTATAAGTAAGACATCAATTCTACTCGGAACAGACATACATTTTAAGTTTGTGATAAGTAGTAGTATGACTAGTAGTATGACTAGTAGTGTGACTAGTAGTGTGACTAATCGAATGACTAGTAGTATGACTAGTAGATTGACTAGTAGTATGACTAGTAGAATGACTAGTAGAATGACTAGTAGATTGACTAGTAGTATGACTAGTAGCATGGCTAGTAGTGTGACTAGTAGTATGACTAGTAATATGACTAGTAGAATGACTAGTAGTGTGACTAGTAGAATGATTAGTAGTATGACTAGTAGTGTGAGAATTAGTATGACCAGTAGTGTGACTAGTAGAATGACCAGTAGTGTAACTAGCAGAGTGACTAGTAGTATGACTAGTAGTATCACTAGTATAATCACTAGTAGTGAGATTAGTATAATCACTAGTAGTGTAACTAGTAGAGTGACTAGTAGTGTGACAAGTAGTATGACTAGTAGAATGACTAGTAGTATGACTAGCAGAGTGACTAGTAGTATGACTAGTAGTATCACTAGTATAATCACTAGTAGTGAGACTAGTAGAATCACTAGTAGTGTAACTAGTAGAGTGACTAGTAGTGTGACAAGTAGTGTGACTAGTACTGTGACTAGTAGTGTGACTAGTAGAGTGACTAGTAGAATGACTAGTAGAATGACTAGTAGAATGATTAGTAGAATGACTAGTAGTATGACTAGTAGAATGACTAGTAGAATGACTAGTAGAATGATTAGTAGTATGACTAGTAGAATGACTAGTAGTATGACTAGTAGAATGACTAGTAGTGTGACTAGTAGTATGACCAGTATAATGACTAGTAGAATGATTAGTAGTATGACTAGTAGAATGACTAGTAGAATGACTAGTAGTGTGACTAGTAGTATGACCAGTATAATGACTAGTAGTATGACTAGTAGAATGACTAGTAGAATGACTAGTATAATGACTAGTAGTATGACTAGTAGAATGACTAGTAGAATGACTAGTATTATGACTAGTAGAATGACTAGTAGAATGACTAGTAGTATGACCAGTATAATGACTAGTATAATGACTAGTAGTGTGACTAGTAGAGTGACTAGTATTGTGACTAGTAGAGTGACTAGTAGAGTGACTAGTAGTGTGACTAGTAGAGTGACTAGTATTGTGACTAGTAGAATGACTAGTAGAATGACTAGTAGTATGACTAGTAGAATGACTAGGAGAATGATTAGTAGTATGACTAATAGTATGACTAGTAGTTTGACTAGTAGAATGACTAGTTTTGAGACTAGTAGAATGACTAGTAGAATGACTAGTAGTATGACTAGTAGAATGACTAGGAGAATGATTAGTAGTATGACTAATAGTATGACTAGTAGAATGACTCGTTTTGAGACTAGTAGAGTGACTAGTAGAGTG
>NC_088409.1:86154756-86164756 GCF_034236695.1 Oncorhynchus nerka | reverse complement strand
CTTCATTGTGGTGTGTCCAGCTCGCCCTGTCGGTAAGTACCATCCTGATGACGCCAGTCCATCCTGCATGTTCTCTCCATACACACACCCTCACTGCCTTGCAGATTGCCACGACCCACACCTTACTGTATTAACACAGATGTTGTATCACTACGTACCACGCCTTTACCCTAAAACCCTGCTTGTCTATCTCAAATGGTTACAGAGGGGACTTTTTAGTACAGCCGTCAGCTTCAGCCTTGCTTGCTTACTAACCTCTCAATGAACTAATCCTTAACTCTCTAGTGTACCTAGGTTATGTATCTGTACTGTAGTGTGTCAGTCGAAGCCATAGCTGTCTCGAGTCTCCCCTAGTTGTCCCCCCTGGCAGACAGAAATGGGATCTGTATGTCTTGTATTGAGTTGCTTCCTCTGGTCTGGGAAATAAAGTCTCAGTAGTTGTTGCTTTTCTATTTCCTTTTCACATGGATCTGGAGGAGACATGGAGTCAGACAGGGCAATTTAAACGTGTTATGGCTTCCAGTACAGTAGATGGTTTTGGTGAAAAGTGTCAGTTTGAGCTGTTTGGGTTCTGACATCTGCGAAGAGATATGGGAGCGAGAGAGAGAGTTGTGTATAGGGGGAAAGGAGAGAGATGTGTGTAGCGGTAGGGCTGGCAGAGAGAGGAGAGGTTAGGAAGAGGGGAGCAGGGGTGCGTGTCAGAGCTAGCTTGACTGGCAGAAGGAACCCTGACGTTGGAGGAGTGGTAGGACCTTCGTTGCCAAAACAGCAGTGGCCACCCCCAGATTGTCACGGACTGTCAAGCTGCAGGACAATTTAGGAAATTACACATGCAGGCTGCCCGTGGGAATGAGACAGTAATTGCTTTTGACTTCTGAATAAAATATGATTGAATGTGGGATTTAAAGAAATGAGGGCTGCATTTTACTATGAATCCCCTCCAACCCAGGACAGATCTGTCTTGTCATGAATTAAATATGGGGGTTTGATCTTGTGCCTCCCTTAGAGGGGACAGGAAGGAGGCTCTCACTAGTCTTTAGGGTCCCGGAATCAAACAGCCTCAGTATCAAACATCCTCACACACACTACCGGGATGTCCTGTCTGTCACTCACTGGCTAGGGGACTACAAACTTTAAATATGCATCACTTGTTGGCCCCCAATCCAACCCAACCTCATCACATCATACTTGACCTGCTATCACAGCTTGCTTTACAAGGCTACATTTCTCTGTGTTTGTGTGGGTGCTGCATAGGTGAGAGATTGAGGGGGATCGAGGGAGACAAGGGGAGCGTGGTAAAGGAAGCGATAGATAGAGAGGAGAGACAAGGTGTGAGAGCAGCAATAGAGAACAGCCTGTAAGTCATCAAACACTGAGTGACTGCTCTTCTTTAATGCACTGAGAGAGAGAGAGAGAGAGAGAGAGAGAGAGAGAGAGAGAGAGAGAGAGAGAGAGAGAGAGAGAGAGAGAGAGAGAGAGTGCTCTGTATCAGACCCAACGTTATGGAATGCAGCAAGCAATCTAAGTTGAGGAGAGCCAAACAGGAAGGCTGTAAATCTATAGCCATCTGTAGCATTCCAGGCTGTGTGTATCTTTGACAAATACACTCTCCCAAAAAAAAGGATTACATGGAGAAATGAGCCAAACAGGAAGAGGTTTACCCTGACTGGAATCAGCTGGGTTGTCACTGGAAATACTTACACAGGAATCAGAATAAAAGCCTGTCAGTGGTTTCATATAATGATGTATTATGAAACCGTGTCATATGGTCTTGTTGAAGGCATTGTGATCATGCAGTTTAACAAATCTCTCTTTCATCTGTTGGCTATTCCCTCTGCTGGCTATTCCCTCTGCTGGCTGTTCCCTCTGCTGGCTATTCCCTCTGCTGGCTATTCCCTCTGCTGGCTGTTCCCTCTGCTGGCTATTCCCTCTGCTGGCTATTCCCTCTGCTGGCTGTTCCCTCTGCTGGCTATTCCCTCTGCTGGCTATTCCCTCTGCTGGCTCGCCATACCAAATATTAACAAAGTTACAGATGCCACTACTGCTTTGAGAACACTCATACAACAGTAGGAAAACTATTTGTAAGTGACCTGTAACAACAGTCTGGTCTAGTCTGTCAGAGATATAGTCCGTGTTCGGTAGTTAGCTAGTACCTCTATTCTCTTTCATTTCATTTGAACATTGTCAAAGGTAACTAAGAGCTGAAGCACTTTATCCTCAGTGTGAGAAAAGTGAGAACACGGTTGACTGATAAAAAGATCGAGTTTTGATGTCTGGTGCCATCTCTGGATTATACTTGACTGACGTTTTGGGATTGGTGTCTATAATTGGTTGATTTAAATGTCCTCTCCGCTCTGACTATGAGGAACGTTTTAGGAGTGTACGATCTAACATCTCACCACCATCACAGGCCAACCTAGTGTTGGGCCTAGAGCCCGGTTAACACTGATAAACCCAACCAGGAGAGGTCAACAGCCCACATTAGATAAGACGTATGGTCAGCCATTACACTTTGGTCATTAGATGAGAATCTTTTGTCATGAAACCAAATGTCTTATATGAAGGAATCTTGAAGTGTGAAAATGATCTTGATTGGAAGATCAACAGTAAAAGTGTTTTTGATAATGAGGGAGTAATGCCTAATTGGGGAAATCACACGTTATTTAAATGGTTAATAAACCTTTAATGACGACCAGAAGACAGAGAGAAAAGCCGTCCTGTTCTGTATATGTCAGTGTGTATCCTGGAACACAATGCAGTGTATCCCAACCAATCACTCCTCTAGCTGTTTATTAGTGTAGGACAGAGAGGATGTGTCTCTGGGATTTGCCAAGAGTTCTAAAGTTTGGCGAGGACACGTTTGTTTATGTTGCATTAGAACACATTAAGATGGCCCGGAAACTGAGAGAGTGGAATGAGACATCCCACATGTGAGATCTCCCTGCTGGCTCCTTGAGTATATTTTGTCGATCAATTGTTTAATTGGCTTCTACAGGGTTCAGTTAAGTAATGAAGGTGGTGAGTGGTGGGATAGAGTGAGGGAGTGAGGACTGTAGTGTTGGGTGGTGGGTGAGAGAGGGGGTAAGGGCTCTGTCCTCCCCCCGAGGGACCCATGAGAGAGTTAGCCTTTAGCTGTTAGCTGTTAGCTGGGTTCTGTCCATTTATTTAATTATATCATCACAAGGTTTTCTCTGTGTCTTTCTCTGTGTAGCCTAGCTACATTATGTCTAACTAACTCTCCTGATGCCATTGTCACCGATACACTGCTGCTGTTTGTGAACACTGACAACCGTCATTCATTCAGCTCCAGCCTCAATGAATGGCCTTGAGTGGTTACCATGGCGTCCAATACCATGGCGATCAATGGAAGGAACACGCTGCATGGAAGCTCTACACACTCTTAGAAAAAAAGGTGCTATCTAGAAACTAAAAGTTTTTTTGGGCTGTCCCCATAGAGAACCCACCCTTTGAAGAACCCTTTTTGGTTCCAAGTAGAACCCCTTCGGTTCCAGGTAGAATATTTGTGGGTTCCATGTAGAACCATTTCCACAGAGGGTTCTACAGGGAACCCAAAATAGTTATTTCTACCTGGAACCAAAAAGTGTTCTACATGGAAGGGTTCTCCTATGGGACCTTCCAAAGAACTCCTTTGGAACCTTTTTTTCTAAGATTGTAGGACATGCCCATTTAGATTTGTCCTTGTGATGCCTGACTGTACCTTTGCTTCAATGCTTTACCTCTGTGTAACTCTGAGTTCTAACCCTAGTGTTTCTGCCCTTTGACCCCAGCTGCACCCCAGTTTATCATCAGGCCGCGGGACCAGATCGTGGCCCAGGGTCGCACCGCCACCTTCCCCTGTGAGACCAAGGGCAACCCCCAGCCTGCAGTCTTCTGGCAGAAGGAGGGTAGCCAGGTAAGAAGAGCATATAAACACCTCTTAATGACCCATAGCAGAGCCAGGAGCGTTTCCTGAACACCCAACCAGACCAGGAAAAACATGGTCAGGAAAACAGCTTGGTCTAGTCTTCTACCACTGGACCTATACTGTAAGGACCTGTAAAACAGCTTGGTCCAGTCTTCTACCACTGGACCTACACTGTAAGGACCTGTAAAACAGCTTGGTCCAGTCTTCTACCACTGGACCTATACTGTAAGGACCTGTAAAACAGCTTGGTCCAGTCTTCTACCACTGGACCTACACTGTAAGGACCTGTAAAACAGCTTGGTCCAGTCTTCTACCACTGGACCTATACTGTAAGGACCTGTAAAACAGCTTGGTCCAGTCTTCATATCTCTGCATTTACAAGAATATTCAGTGTTTTTTCATCCAGTGTGTGTCCACCATGCTTTATTTATGACTAGCAGTTATTACTGTGTTACTGTACTGTCTAGTGTTATCAGCACACACACCACTTAGATTGGATAGTAACTATGCCGTTGGCTGTGTGGGGACGACCCTGCTGTGTCTATGATGTCAGTCTGTGTGACACTCAGCTCCCCAGTTCTCCCTCAGTGACACACACGAACACACACACGCAACACACACAAACACACACACACACACAAACACACACACACACACGCACAGAAATATATCTCCCATCAGTATCTCTGGCACACACAAACACCACACCAGATACACATTTGTGTGGCTAGTGAGGAGGTAACCAGTTCCCATGACACCGTGCTGCTAACAGTGATACTATGCCTCACACAGAGCAGAGCAGATAGCCCTTCACATAGTTGGAGGTCCTCACAGTCCACACAATAACAACAGCAGTAATTAGGAGCCTGCCAGGACCTGTAGATGAACCGGAGATATGATTTTGTTCTGGCTGAGAGTCACACACACACACACACACACACACACACACACACACACACACACACACACACACACACACACACACACACACACACACACACACACGCACACGCACACACACACACCCTGAGCCTGGGGCCAGACAATTACAGCAAAGTGCCACTCAGAGATTGGGATGGGGTGAAATGCACATTTGCATGCAACACACACACACTGTATACTTCCACTCACACCGATGCTGAACACATTCTGACATCAAAATAAGTGATGAATCCTATCTGACTCACTGCAACAGAGCAAACTGAACATGAACATGAACGAAAACATGCGGTCTCTCCTTCACTGCAGCCGAGGTGAGTAAGACATTTAAACGTGTTAACCCTCGCAAGGCTGCAGGCCCAGACGGCATCCCCAGCCGCGCCCTCAGAGCATGCGCAGACCAGCTGGCCGGTGTGTTTACGGACATATTCAATCAATCCCTATACCAGTCTGCTGTTCCCACATGCTTCATGAGGGCCACCATTGTTCCTGTTCCCAAGAAAGCTAAGGTAACTGAGCTAAACGACTACCGCCCCGTAGCACTCACTTCCGTCATCATGAAGTGCTTTGAGAGACTAGTCAAGGACCATATCACCTCCACCCTACCTGACACCCTAGACCCACTCCAATTTGCTTACCGCCCAAATAGGTCCACAGACGATGCAATCTCAACCACACTGCACACTGCCCTAACCCACCTGGACAAGAGGAATACCTATGTGAGAATGCTGTTCATCGACTACAGCTCGGCATTCAATACCATAGTACCCTCCAAGCTCGTCATCAAGCTCGAGACCCTGGGTCTCGACCCCGCCCTGTGCAACTGGGTACTGGACTTCCTGACGGGCCGCCCACAGGTGGTGAGGGTAAGCAACAACATCTCCTCCCCGCTGATCCTCAACACGGGGCCCCACAAGGGTGCGTTCTGAGCCCTCTCCTGTACTCCCTGTTCACCCACGACTGCGTGGCCATGCACGCCTCCAACTCAATCATCAAGTTTGCGGATGACACAACAGTGGTAGGCTTGATTACCAACAACGACGAGACGGCCTACAGGGAGGAGGTGAGGGCCCCCTCGGAGTGTGGTGTCAGGAAAATAACCTCACACTCAACGTCAACAAAACTAAGGAGATGATTGTGGACTTCAGGAAACAGCAGAGGGAACACCCCCTATCCACATCGATGGATCAGTAGTGGAGAGGGTAGCAAGTTTTAAGTTCCTCGGCATACACATCACAGACAAACTGAATTGGTCCACTCACACTGACAGCGTCGTGAAGAAGGCGCAGCAGCGCCTCTTCAACCTCAGGAGGCTGAAGAAATTCGGCTTGTCACCAAAAGCACTCACAAACTTCTACAGATGCACAATCGAGAGCATCCTGGCGGGCTGTATCACCGCCTGGTACGGCAACTGCTCCGCCCTCAACCGTAAGGCTCTCCAGAGGGTAGTGAGGTCTGCACAACGCATCACCGGGGGCAAACTACCTGCCCTCCAGGACACCTACACCACCCGATGTTACAGGAAGGCCACAAAGACCATCAAGGACATCAACCACCCGAACCACTGCCTGTTCACCCCGCTATCATCCAGAAGGCGAGGTCAGTACAGGTGCATCAAAGCTGGGACAGAGAGACTGAAAAACAGCTTCTATCTCAAGGCCATCAGACTGTTAAACAGCAATCACTAACATTGAGTGGCTGCTGCCAACACACTGTCATTGACACTGACCCAACTCCAGCCACTTTAATAATGGGAATTGATGGGAAATGATGTAAATATATCACTAGCCACTTTAAACAATGCTACCTTATATAATGTTACTTACCCTACACTATTCATCTCATATGCATATGTATATACTGTACTCTAGATCATCGACTGCATTCTTATGTCACTAGCCACTTTAACTATGCCACTTTGTTTACTTTGTCTACATACTCATCTCATATGTATATACTGTACTCGATACCATCTACTGTATGCTGCTCTGTACCATCACTCATTCATATATCCTTATGTACATATTCCTTATCCCCTTACACTGTGTATAAGACAGTAGTTTTGGAATTGTTAGTTAGATTACTTGTTGGTTATCACTGCATTGTCGGAACTAGAAGCACAAGCATTTCGCTACACTCGCATTAACATCTGCTAACCATGTGTATGTGACAAATAAAATTTGATTTGATTTGATTTGATTTGATGAACATATAAAGACCAACATTCATTTACGCCAGTATCCTCTCAGTAAATAGACCCCCATGTTCTGTGACTGCACCCCAATCACAACACTAGTTTCCCTCTCTTTGCCTCTTGGTTTATTGATGCTTCATACCTTCTCTATCCCCATCGTCACCTCTCACTAAATACCCAGCCAATCAGATGTTTTCTGTATGATTCAGACCTGCAACACTCCCTTCTTCTTCCTCTGCTATGGACTCATTCAATAGAACCTGAAGTTCTATGGGATGTGCTGTGGACCGGAGCTGTGGGCCGGGGCTGGGGGCTGTGGGCTGGGGGCCGGGGCTGTGGGCCGGGGCTGTGGGCTGTGGGCCGGGGCTGTGGGCCGGGGCTGTGGGCTGGGGGCTGTGGACCGGGGCTGTGGGCCGGGGTTGGGGGCTGTGGGCTGGGGGCCGGGGCTGTGGGCCGGGCTGTGGGCTGTGGGCCGGGGCTGTGGGCCGGGGCTGTGGGCTGTGGGCCGGGGCTGTGGGCCGGGGCTGGGGGCCGGGGCTGTGGGCTGTGGGCCGGGGCTGTGGGCCGGGGCTGTGGGCTGGGGGCTGTGGACCGGGGCTGTGGGCCGGGGCTGGGAGCTGTGGACCGGGGCTGTGGGCCGGGGCTGGGAGCTGTGGGCTGGGGGCCGGGGCTGTGGGCTGTGGGCCGGGGCTGTGGGTCGGGGCTGGGGGCTGTGGGCTGGGGGCCAGGGGCTGAGGAGGTAGCCGGGGGAGACTCTGTGTAAACAAAGCAGCCCCATAGCAATTATGAGAAGCAAAGCAGAATGAAACAAGAGTAGACAGAGAGGCTCAGACTGTGTTCCCTCCAGCTCTCTGGAGCCTCTGACATGGCTGGCTGGGAGAATACATGCCATCCATTATGTGTAACCAAGCTATCAGATGTGATAGTTGTGTGTAATTCCTTTACCAGGTAATGGATGGAATGGCTCTGTTAACTGGCCGCGTGTCTAAACCAGAGTGAGTGTGTGTCAGTTGGATGTGTTCCTGGCTGTAATGAGTCCATGTCCATCTACTAATTGGCCTGCTTCCTCTCTTCCTGCAGAACCTGCTGTTTCCCAACCAGCCCCAGCAGCCCAACAGTCGCTTCTCTGTGTCCTCCAGTGGAGACCTGACCATCTCGGCTGTACAGCGGGCAGACGCAGGCTACTACATCTGCCAGGCCCTGACCGTGGCTGGCAGCATCCTCGCCAAGGCCCAACTGGAGGTCACAGATGGTGAGGCCTGCCGCATACCCACCCCGATGCCAACGTGCTAGAGCACCACTCGTTAATGCAGCATGCATACACACTCTGCTATGCTATCAACACACACACACACACACATACACACACACACACACACACACACACACACACACACACACACACACACACACACACACACACACACACACACACACACATACTCGTGCAGACACATAATTCACACAGACACACACAGCCTTCACTGTACACTAAATAGTTAATGTACACACATGAATGAGCAGTAAGAGAAGTGTTCTTTAATTTGTAGTGAATTAATCAGAGCACATGCCTGTGGATTTTGGCCTACTGGGGGAAACGTAGTGTAAAAGGAGGAGTATTTTGCCATGTACAGGAATTAAATTAAGCTTTTTTTGTCTGAGAAATATCTAGAAATGATACTTCCCCATAAATGTGCTTTTTTTTTCACGACACAATTGAATGAAATACTTGTTCAAGTTTAGCCGGAGAGGGAATAAAGCATTGCCCTTGAGTCTCTCAGTAGAATGATCAGCAGCATCTGGCTGAGGGAGGCAGTGAGTCAAGGACTGAGTGATTGAGTGAGTGAGTGACAACAGTTAGCATGTCTGCAGGATGACTTATGAGGGCCTGCTCAGTCCCACTGCCTCTAGTCTGTTCTGCTGTGGAGATGGGTAAATAGATTGACGAGCTTTCAGATGCCCTGTGAAGGATCAGCCTGGGGAAAAATGTAAATACACAATTTTTTAAGTGAAGGGAATACTTGATTCAAAATAAAATTACAATTAAACGTTCATCCATGTTTGTCAAACGTCAAATTTTGAAGTTGTTCCAAACATGACATTTCAAAATGCTTAATGTCAAGTTTAGGCATTAACTCTAAATTCTTAAGGTTAGCCATTAACTCTGAATGGTTCAGGTAAGGGTTAAGGTTAAGGTTAGCCATTAACTCTGAATGGTTCAGGTAAGGGTTAATATTAGCCATTCATTCTGAACGGTTCAGGTTAGGGTTAATGTTAGCCATTAATTCTGAACGGTTCAGGTTAGTGTTAAGGTTAGCCATTAACTATGAATGGTTCAGGTTAGGGTTAAGGTTAGCCATTAACTCTGAATGGTTCAGGTTAGGGTTAAGGTTAGCCATTCATTCTGAAAGGTTCAGGTTAGGGTTAAGGTTAGCCATTCATTCTGAATGGTTCAGGTTAGGGTTAAGCTTAGCCATTCATTCTGAATGGTTCAGGTTAGGGTTAAAGTTAGCCATTCATTCTGAATGGTTCAGGTTAGGGTTAAGGTTAGCCATTCATTCTGAATGGTTCAGGTAAGGGTTAACGTTAGACATTCATTCTGAATGGTTCAGGATAGGGTTAAGGTTAGCCATTCATTCTGAATGGTTCAGGTAAGGGTTAAGGTTAGACATTCATTCTGAACAGTCCAGGTTAGGGTTAAGGTTAGCCATTAACTCTGAATGGTTCAGGTTAGGGTTAAGGTTAAGGTTAGCCATTCATTCTGAACGGTTCAGGTTAGGGTTAAGGTTAGCCATTCATTCTGAATGGTTCAGGTTAGGGTTAAGGTTAACCATTCATTCGGAATGGTTCAGGTTAGTGTTAAGGTTAGCCATTCATTCTGAACTGTTCAGGTTAGTGTTAAGGTTAGCCATTAACTCTGAATGGTTCAGGTTATGGTTAAG
>NC_088409.1:86112256-86147256 GCF_034236695.1 Oncorhynchus nerka | reverse complement strand
TGTGACCTCAGAGATGGACCCCTTGGCACACTGTTGTGACCTCAGAGATGGACCCCTTGGCACACTGTTGTGATCTCAGAGATGAACCCCTCACATGGCACACTGTTGTGATCTCAGAGATGGACCCCTCACATGGCACACTGTTGTGACCTCAGATATGGACCCCTCACATGGCACACTGTTGTGATCTCAGAGATGGACCCCTCACATGGATTGAGAACAACAACTATGACCCATGAACTACGACCCATGAATAATAATCTGATCAAGCAGCTGTGGAGATCCATACTAATATCTAGTCATTGTGAAGATGTTTCTAAGTGGGTTGTGGTCAGGTGGTTGATGTGCTGTATGTATACGTTCTATCCCAGCTCTCTGACTCTGGGATCTACACCTGTGTGGCTGCCAGCTCCAGTGGAGAGACATCATGGAGCGCCTTCCTGGAGGTCAAAGGTATGGCACAGTGAACATGTCTTCATGTTGTTGTAGTAAACACACATACATGCTCAGTATACCATACATACTGTATTCATACATATGACTTTCTGGGAATAGTTATTTATTCATTCCTCTTCATCCTCCCATTTAACAATAGATCCTGTTCTCTTTCTCTTGCAGACCAAGCTGGGGTGATGGTCATTAAGAACCGGGATGACAATGAGCTCCCTGGCCCTCCCTCCAAACCCCAGGTCACTGACGTCACCAAGAACAGCGTCTCATTGTCTTGGCAACCCGGCCTGGCTGGGGCCACGCCCATCTCCTCTTTTGTCATCGAAGCCTTCAGGTTAGTTGAGAGATTTCCTCTTTTCACCTTTGTATTGCTTCTTAATTATTGCAGTAGCACATTTGTGATATCCTTGTCATTGTCCCATTGCAGCCAGTCGGTGAGCAACAGTTGGCAGACGGTTGCGGACCACGTGAAGACCACGCAGTACACGGTCAAAGGACTGCGCCCCAACACCATCTACCTGTTCATGGTACGGGCGGTCAACACCCAGGGCCTCAGTGACCCCAGCCCCATGTCAGAGCCCGTCAGGACACAAGGTATATATCTACCTGGATATCACTGCATGGCACAGTAGAATAGCTATTTTCTTGAATATTGCTGTAAGGATTCTGGTATTCATTTTCCCATATCATAAAATGTCCAATTTAGACTCCTCTTCACAGTGACTGGTGCAGCTTTCGATTGGGAAAAGGTCATCGCGTTCCACGGAGATAGTTATCAGGCCCTCTCAGCACGGTACCGTGTGGACTGGACAGTAACGTTCTACTGAGATAGTCATCAGGCCCTCTCAGCACGGCACCGTGTGGACTGGACAGTAACGTTCTACTGAGATAGTCATCAGGCCCTCTCAGCACGGTACCGTGTGGACTGGACAGTAACGTTCTACTGAGATAGTTATCAGGCCCTCTCAGCACGGTACCGTGTGGACTGGACAGTAACGTTCTACTGAGATAGTTATCAGGCCCTCTCAGCACGGCACCGTGTGGACTGGACAGTAACGTTCTACTGAGATAGTCATCAGGCCCTCTCAGCACGGTACCGTGTGGACTGGACAGTAACGTTCTACTGAGATAGTCATCAGGCCCTCTCAGCACGGCACCGTGTGGACTGGACAGTAACGTTCTACTGAGATAGTTATCAGGCCCTCTCAGCACGGTACCGTGTGGACTGGACAGTAACGTTCTACTGAGATAGTCATCAGGCCCTCTCAGCACGGTACCGTGTGGACTGGACAGTAACGTTCTACTGAGATAGTCATCAGGCCCTCTCAGCACGGTACCGTGTGGACTGGACAGTAACGTTCTACTGAGATAGTCATCAGGCCCTCTCAGCACGGTACTGTGTGGACTGGACAGTAACGTTCTACTGAGATAGTCATCAGGCCCTCTCAGCACGGTACCGTGTGGACTGGACAGTAACGTTCTACTGAGATAGTCATCAGGCCCTCTCAGCACGGTACCGTGCGGACTGGACAGTAACGTTCTACTGAGATAGCCACTGCAACAACTTCCAGAGGTCAAACTCTCTATCTGTTAAGGCTACAGTCAGGCATTTATGTAAAATAAGCATGTGAACTTTGGGAAGGCCTAAGTGAGTTAGATCCCTGCTATGTTAATGACAATAACTGGAGAAAATGACTGCCTCCAAACTCCAAGAAGATTAGATGAAGGTTCGGTACAGACCTCAGTCTCCTTATTGTGTTCATTTGATAAGTCCACTCCACGCAACCTTTACACTAAATATTCACCAATTGCAGGCCACTATTTGGTTGTGCATAGAGGGAGGGAGTCCATTAGAATAGCAGTACATCTCTCTTTATTTACTGTTGGCTTTGTTTTGCTGCACAGAGGTTATTGACAATGGCAGTCACTGAACATGAATTGATTTTTCATGTCTCCTTAACTGCTTTTTGGCCTGTCGTCCTCTATTACCACTCTGATCCATGACTTTATTGGCATTTTCATTGGGTATGTTTTGAAATATGATTTCATCTTGTGAATAATTGTTTCCCCTCAGTAAATAGGACCAACATAGGTCAGTTGTCATGATTGTGTCTTCTCTTTAACCACACTGAGAATCTCATGCATTTCACTGGGGGTTTTGATTTGATTTTGACTGAAAACACATGCAAATGTGAATGAAGTCTGAACTGTGGTGGAAAAAAGTGTCAGACTGTCATTCATTCATGTGTTCAGAGTTCAGTCGCTGATGTGGTAGTTCTTCTCTGGCTGGGCTTCAGTGACAGCAGAGAGGAGAAGGTTTCTTAACAGCTCCAGTTATCTCTTTCTTTTCTAAAATCCAGATGAGTTATTTATTAAAACTGAAATGAGGTCATTCTAATGCAGATGAAGTTCCTTCTTTTCAAAAGAAGTCATGAGCACAGAGTGTTGACACCTTTGTGGAGTCTGATTGGTCTATTCATCCGTTCTCTCAACAAAACCACTTATGATGGACTCATTGTAAGGAATGGAGGGAACCGTGGCTTTGAAAACTGAGTAGGACTGAAAGTTATCTTGCTCTCTCTCTTGCTCTCTCTCTATTTTTCTCTTTATCTCTCTCTCTACCCCTCTCTCTCTACCCTTCTCTCTCTCTCTTCCTCTCACTCTCTCTCTCTCTCTCTACCCCTCCCTCTCTCTCTCCCTCTCTCTTCCCCCCTCTCTCTCTCGCACTCTCTCTCCCTCTTCCTTTCTCTCTATCCCTCTCTCTCTCTACCCTCTCTCTCAACCCCCCCTCTCTCTCTACCCCATCTCTCTCTCACACTCTCTCACACTCTCTCTCTCTCTCTCTCCCCTCTCTCTCTGTCTCTCCCCTTCTCCCTCTCTCTCTCTCTCTCTCTCTCTCTCTCATACCCCCCTCTCTCTCTCTCTCTCTCTCGCTCTCTCTCTCCCTCTCTCTCTCTCTCTTCCCCCCCCCCCCCCCCCTCCCTCCCTCCCTCCCTCCAGACATCAGTCCTCCAGCCCAGGGAGTGGACCACAGGCATGTGCAGAAAGAGCTGGGGGAGGTCATAGTTCGTCTGCACAACCCGGTCGTCCTGAGCCCCACCACCATTCAGGTCACTTGGACGGTAAGTGTCACACTGTGATTGGACAATCCACCTGCCTGTCACAGACGTAACCATTCAGCAGACTTTGCAGTTAGTTATTGCTATTCGGCTCTGCCAGGTGTCTGTGTGTTCCTTTATTCTGCTGTATAAGATTAAATATGGGAAATCTATTTTAATTTACACCAACCTCATTCTCGAAAATTGACTTAAGCAACTCAGCATGCTCAGGGCTGTTTTATGTCTTTGATTTTCCAACCTTCAGTACATTAGAGTTGATATGAAAGGAATGTTGACTCTTTGAAGCTGGCAAGGTGTTCCTCAGGGCTCCTATTGGTGTTTTCATGTAAGAAAATACGAGTCAAATAAATCCTAAGACCCTACAGCTTTGATACATTATAGTTGCTGACTCTTCATGTAAGCGAACATCAAACAGTTGACAAATGGTTTCTTACAGCTACAGCGAACATCAAAAGAGGTGTCAGGGACATCTGCTCCCATCAATCTTCCATCTATCTTCGGTTCATTTTGAATTAAGACAAAGGCTTTGCATAGAAACAAGTGCATTAATTGTGTATATTTGGCATGTTTGTGGTCTTCCCTCTCTGGAGTGTAGCTCAAACCAGCTTACCTACCAACCGCACGCACACACACACACACACACACACACACACACACACACACACACACACACACACACACACACACACACACACAACCACACGCACGTACGCACACACACACGCATGCACACACGCACGCACACACATGCACACGCACTTACGCACACACACACGCATGCTCACACGCACGCACGCACACACACACACACACATACGCACACACACACACACAACCACACGCACGTACGCACACGCACGTACGCACACACACACGCACGCACGCACACACACACACACATTGCACAGTCTGTCTGTATCGACCCCACCATAAGGACGGACATGTGCCAGAGGGAAACTGTTTAATTCATTTAGAAACACGATTTGGACTGAGGCTGAATCGTTGAGAGAAATCACACCTCTTACAGTCTGAGGGTTTGCAGCAGTAGTAACTTACAGTCTGAGGGTATGCAGCAGTAGTAACTTACAGGCTGAGGGTATGCAGCAGTAGTAACTTACAGTCTGAGGGTATGCAGCAGTAGTAACTTACAGGCTGAGGGTATGCAGCAGTAGTAACTTACATGCTGAGGGTTTGCAGCAGTAGTAACTTACAGGCTGAGGGTTTGCAGCAGTAGTAACTTACAGTCTGAGGGTATGCAGCAGTAGTAACTTACAGTCTGAGGGTATGCAGCAGTAGTAACTTACAGTCTGAGGGTATGCAGCAGTAGTAACTTACAGGCTGAGGGTATGCAGCAGTAGTAACTTACAGGCTGAGGGTATGCAGCAGTAGTAACTTACAGTCTGAGGGTATGCAGCAGTAGTAACTTACAGGCTGAGGGTATGCAGCAGTAGTAACTAATGGTCTGAGGGTATGCAGCAGTAGTAACTTACAGTCTGAGGGTTTGTAGCAGTAGTAACTTATGGTCTGAGGGTATGCAGCAGTAGTAACTTTCAGTCAGACCTCCCAATTAGACCATGACATTTAAACATGCACTCTCTTCTTCCTGAAGGATGACTTTATTTCCTCGTTGGTCTTCCATCCTCCGTTAACTAGCCCCAGTTGATATGTTCTGCTTCACTATAAATCAGTCCATATCTGGTATTCATGGGGATGTCATTGGGTGACATGGGGTGGCTGCTTTCATTTCTAAATGAACCACATTAGCAGTTTTCCCTGTGACATGTTTATTGACCCCCCCCCCAATAATAAGTTCTTACCCCCAGACTAACAGGCTAATTTAATACTAAAGCTTTTCTTTATGAGTGTGTGTACAATCAACACAGAACACCGCCACCTAATCAATCAGGGCCCATTCAGTAAACATAGTGCGGCCTCGGAAGAGCTTTTATACTCCCAAATCATTCCATTAATGAAAGTTACACACCACGCTAGCCCAGAATCCATTGTGCTGATTTACTCCGGCTACACAGGCTGAAACAGCTGCTTAATATCCCACTTGAAAGGCCCGTTCACTTCTCCCACTGTTAACAAGCCATTACTGTGAGTTATGCCCCCCTTCCTCTGCATAAATTCAACTTTTCTCTCTCTGGCTAAATGGGCCCAAGTTTAGAACCAAGGACCCTTATCGACTGGGAGAGCACTATCGCACCTCTGGGCTCTCTGTCTGTCACCTCAATTGGACAGATTTGTCTACATTGTCCCAGGTGTGTATTCTTCTCCCAGAGTTCCCCTGGGTTGGATGACAGTCAACAGCCGATCACTTCACACTCACATGTTTGTCCTAGGCCTTGTGGGACCCTGCCTTAGGTTTCACTAGTTGGTACTTACAATACAAGTGAGACGTGCATATGTAGGGCTTTTATAGCTGTGCTCCTTAAAGCCTATGTATGGAGGGCCTTGGTGCTGTGTGCTCAGTGTGCTGAGAGAGAGAGAGGGAGGTCATTCCGTGTTTCTCGTCTCTCTCTCTCTCAGCTCAATTTCAATTTAAGGGTCTTTATTGGCATGGGAAACGTATGCTTACATTGCTAAAGCAAGTGAAATAGCTAATAAACAAAAGTGAAATAAACAACAACAAATATTAACAGTAAACATTACACTCACAAAAGGTCCAAAAGAATACAGACATTTCAAATGTCATATTAAGTGAAAATAGTTAAAGTACAAAAGGGAAAATAAGTAAACATAAATATGGATTGAATTTGTTGTTACTATTTGCCCTTTTCTTGTGGCAACAGGTCACAAATCTTGCTGCTGTGATGACACGCTGTGGTATTTCACCAAGTAGATATGGGAGTTTATCAAAATGTGGTTTGTTCTCTAATTCTTTGTCGGTCTGTGTAGTCTGAGGGAGGATCATTTTTTCATTTTATTATTATAAGTCACTTAACCTCAGGATTGGTGGGTCCCCCTCGGGGCGGTTGAGCTAACGTAGGCTAATGCGATTAGCATGAGGTTGTAAGTAACAAGAACATTTCCCAGGACACAGACATATCTGATATGGTCAGAAAGCTTCTTAATCTAACAGCACTGTCCAATTTACAGTAGCTATTACAGTGAAATAATATCATGCTATTGTTTGAGGAGAGTGCACAGTTATGAACTTTAAAAGCAATTAATAAACCAATTAGGAACATTTGGGCAGTATTGATACAAAATCTTGAACATAAATGCAATGGTTCATTGGATCAGTCTAAAACGTTGCACGTACACTGCTGCCATCTAGTGGTCAAAATCTAAATTTTGACTGGGCTGGAAAACTACAGTATGGCCTTTAGATTTGGATATGTTATTTTATGCGAAAATTGGAAGAAAAAAAGGGTCCGATCCTTAATAGGTTTTAAGGACAAATTCTTATTTACAATGATGGCCTACCCCGGCCAAACCGTACATCTGTTGAACAACATTGTTTCATGTACTCTGGTGTCTGAGTACTGTGCTGCACACCTATGGCCATGATTACATTTACATTTACATTTAAGTCATTTAGCAGACGCTCTTATCCAGAGCGACTTACAAATTGGTGCGTTCACCTTAAGACATCCAGTGGAACAGCCACTTTACAATAGTGCATCTAAATCTAGTAAGGGGGGGGGGGGGTGAGAAGGATTACTTTATCCTATTCTAGGTATTCCTGAAAGAGGTGGGGTTTCAGGTGTCTCCGGAAGGTGGTGATTGACTCCGCTGTCCTGGCGTCGTGAGGGAGTTTGTTCCACCATTGGGGGCCAGAGCAGCGAACAGTTTTGACTGGGCTGCGCGGGAACTGTACTTCCTCAGTGGTAGGGAGGCGAGCAGGCCAGAGATGGATGAACGCAGTGCCCTTATTTGGGTGTAGGGCCTGATCAGAGCCTGGAGGTACTGAGGTGCCGTTCCCCTCACAGCTCCGTAGGCAAGCACCATGGTCTTGTAGCGGATGCGAGCTTCAACTGGAAGCCAGTGGAGAGAGCGGAGGAGCGGGGTGACGTGAGAGAACTTGGGAAGGTTGAACACCAGACGGGCTGCGGCATTCTGGATGAGTTGTAGGGGTTTAATGGCACAGGCAGGGAGCCCAGCCAACAGCGAGTTGCAGTAATCCAGACGGGAGATGACAAGTGCCTGGATTAGGACCTGCGCCGCTTCCTGTGTGAGGCAGGGTCGTACTCTGCGGATGTTGTAGAACATGAACCTACAGGAACGGGCCACCGCCTTGATGTTAGTTGAGAACGACAGGGTGTTGTCCAGGATCACGCCAAGGTTCTTAGCGCTCTGGGAGGAGGACACAATGGAGTTGTCAACCGTGATGGCGAGATCATGGAACGGGCAGTCCTTCCCGGGAGGAAGAGCAGCTCTGTCTTGCCGAGGTTCAGCTTGAGGTGGTGATCCGTCATCCACACTGATATGTCTGCCAGACATGCAGAGATGCGATTCGCCACCTGGTCATCAGAAGGGGGAAAGGAGAAGATTAATTGTGTGTCGTCTGCATAGCAATGATAGGAGAGACCATGTGAGGTTATGACAGAGCCAAGTGACTTGGTGTATAGCGAGAATAGGAGAGGGCCTAGAACAGAGCCCTGGGGGACACCAGTGGTGAGAGCACGTGGTGAGGAGACAGATTCTCGCCACGCCACCTGGTAGGAGCGACCTGTCAGGTAGGACGCAATCCAAGCGTGGGCCGCGCCGGAGATGCCCAACTCGGAGAGGGTGGAGAGGAGGATCTGATGGTTCACAGTATCGAAGGCAGCCGATAGGTCTAGAAGGGTGAGAGCAGAGGAGAGAGAGTTAGCTTTAGCAGTGCGGAGCGCCTCCGTGATACAGAGAAGAGCAGTCTCAGTTGAATGACTAGTCTTGAAACCTGACTGATTTGGATCAAGAAGGTCATTCTGAGAGAGATAGCGGGAGAGCTGGCCAAGGACGGCACGTTCAAGAGTTTTGGAGAGAAAAGAAAGAAGGGATACTGGTCTGTAGTTGTTGACATCGGAGGGATCGAGTGTAGGTTTTTTCAGAAGGGGGTGCAACTCTCGCTCTCTTGAAGACGGAAGGGACGTAGCCAGCGGTCAGGGATGAGTTGATGAGCGAGGTGAGGTAAGGGAGAAGGTCTCCGGAAATGGTCTGGAGAAGAGAGGAGGGGATAGGGTCAAGCGGGCAGGTTGTTGGGCGGCCGGCCGTCACAAGACGCGAGATTTCATCTGGAGAGAGAGGGGAGAAAGAGGTCAGAGCACAGGGTAGGGCAGTGTGAGCAGAACCAGCGGTGTCGTTTGACTTAGCAAACGAGGATCGGATGTCGTCGACCTTCTTTTCAAAATGGTTGACGAAGTCATCTGCAGAGAGGGAGAAGGGGGAGGGGGAGGAGGATTCAGGAGGGAGGAGAAGGTGGCAAAGAGCTTCCTAGGGTTAGAGGCAGATGCTTGGAATTTAGAGTGGTAGAAAGTGGCTTTAGCAGCAGAGACAGAAGAGGAAAATGTAGAGAGGAGGGAGTGAAAGGATGCCAGGTCCGCAGGGAGGCGAGTTTTCCTCCATTTCCGCTCGGCTGCCCGGAGCCCTGTTCTGTGAGCTCGCAATGAGTCGTCGAGCCACGGAGCGGGAGGGGAGGACCGAGCCGGCCTGGAGGATAGGGGACATAGAGAGTCAAAGGATGCAGAAAGGGAGGAGAGGAGCGTCGAGGAGGCAGAATCAGGAGATAGGTTGGAGAAGGTTTGAGCAGAGGGAAGAGATGATAGGATGGAAGAGGAGAGAGTAGCGGGGGAGAGAGAGCGAAGGTTGGGACGGCGCGATACCATCCGAGTAGGGGCAGTGTGGGAAGTGTTGGATGAGAGCGAGAGGGAAAAGGATACAAGGTAGTGGTCGGAGACTTGGAGGGGAGTTGTCTATATGATCCTTATCTATTTCCTCTTAACTCTGTCCTATCTGAAGAGAAGATGTGTTTTATTTCCTAGGAACCCTGTACAGGGGAGTGAAGCTAACCCCTCTTCTCCCCATGTCTTTGTCCCAGGTGGACCGTCAGTCTCAGTTCATCCAGGGATACAGAGTTCTGTACAGGCAGACATCTGGCATGTTTTCCCCAGGACCCTGGCAGACCCAGGATGTGAAGGTCCCCTCTGAGCGCAGTGTGGTCCTCTCCAACCTCAAGAAAGGCATTGTCTATGAGATCAAGGTCCGGCCCTACTTCAATGAGTTCCAGGGCATGGACAGTGAGTCCAGGTCGGCTCGCACCACAGAGGAAGGTAAAGAATTCACCATGTTATTTCATGAACATTTTCCTCCGTCCAAGTGGTTTCTATCCACACAGATTTGAGATGACTGTTTGACATGTTTCCTGTAGGGCGCACAATTGTTATGATATCTAAAATGTCGCTCACAATAACTGTCTCCTGCTGTGACATTGTGGGGATAGTGTGTGTTCCTGCCTGCCACTGTGTAGTTTCCTGAACTTTTTGCTTGATTGTTTATGATTGGTGGTGTTTCTGTTAGCCCACTTCTCATCCATCACCCTGCAACCATGAGCTGAGATATGATTGGACCCAGCGCTCGCTCACTTCCTGCTGGGAGGCGGAGCTGTCGCCCGCAGCCTGACTCTGACAGGAAATGACAGGGCCAGAGAGAGACATGCTTCACACTGATACACGCACCCACACACACACACACCCCCACACACACACACAGAACCTGCGGGATCCTCAATACCTTCCCACTTCTAATTGAGTAGATCTGGGTTTCACGTCATGACCTGTTATACTGGGGAAAGACAGATGATATGGACAGTTCTATAGCTGTACATGCTGTTACATATGGACAGTTCTATCGCTGTACATGCTGTTACATATGGACAGTTCTATAGCTGTACATGCTGTTACATATGGACAGTTCTATAGCTGGTCATGCTGTTACATATGGACAGTTCTATAGCTGTACATGCTGTTACATATGGACTGTTCTATAGCTGTACATGCTGTTACATATGGACATTTCTATAGCTGTACATGCTGTTACATATGGACAGTTCTATAGCTGTACATGCTGTTACATATGGACTGTTCTATAGCTGTACATGCTGTTACATATGGACAGTTCTATAGCTGTACATGCTGTTACATATGGACAGTTCTATCGCTGTACATGCTGTTACATATGGACAGTTCTATAGCTGTACATGCTGTTACATATGGACAGTTCTATAGCTGGTCATGCTGTTACATATGGACAGTTCTATAGCTGTACATGCTGTTACATATGGATTGTTCTATAGCTGTACATGCTGTTACATATGGACAGTTCTATAGCTGTACATGCTGTTACATATGGACAGTTCTATAGCTGTACATGCTGTTACATATGGACTGTTCTATAGCTGTACATGCTGTTACATATGGACAGTTCTATAGCTGTACATGCTGTTACATATGGACAGTTCTAAAGCTGTACATGCTGTTACATATGGACAGTTCTATAGCTGTACATGCTGTTACATATGGACAGTTCTATAGCTGTACATGCTGTTACATATGGACAGTTCTATAGCTGTACATGCTGTTACATATGGACAGTTCTATAGCTGTACATGCTGTTACATATGGACAGTTCTAAAGCTGTACATGCTGTTACATATGGACAGTTCTAAAGCTGTACATGCTGTTACATATGGACAGTTCTATAGCTGTAAATGCTGTTACATATGGACTGTTCTATAGCTGTACATGCTGTTACATATGGACTGTTCTATAGCTGTACATGCTGTTACATATGGACAGTTCTAAAGCTGTACATGCTGTTACATATGGACAGTTCTATAGCTGTACATGCTGTTACATATGGATAGTTCTATAGCTGTACATGCTGTTACATATGGACAGTTCTATAGCTGTACATGCTGTTACATATGGACAGTTCTATAGCTGTACATGCTGTTACATATGGACAGTTCTATAGCTGTACATGCTGTTACATATGGACAGTTCTATAGCTGTACATGCTGTTACATATGGACAGTTCTATAGCTGTACATGCTGTTACATATGGACAGTTCTATAGCTGTACATGCTGTTACATATGGACAGTTCTATAGCTGTACATGCTGTTACATATGGACAGTTCTATAGCTGTACATGCTGTTACATATGGACAGTTCTAAAGCTGTACATGCTGTTACATATGGACAGTTCTATAGCTGTACATGCTGTTACATATGGATAGTTCTATAGCTGTACATGCTGTTACATATGGACAGTTCTATAGCTGTACATGCTGTTACATATGGACAGTTCTATAGCTGTACATGCTGTTACATATGGACAGTTCTATAGCTGTACATGCTGTTACATATGGACAGTTCTATAGCTGTACATGCTGTTACATATGGACAGTTCTATAGCTGTACATGCTGTTACATATGGACAGTTCTATAGCTGTACATGCTGTTAGATATGGACAGTTCTATAGCTGTACATGCTGTTACATATGGACAGTTCTATAGCTGTACATGCTGTTACATATGGACAGTTCTATAGCTGTACATGCTGTTACATATGGACAGTTCTATATGTACATGCTGTTACATATGGATAGTTCTATAGCTGTACATGCTGTTACATATGGACAGTTCTATAGCTGTACATGCTGTTACATATGGACAGTTCTATAGCTGTACATGCTGTTACATATGGACAGTTCTATAGCTGTACATGCTGTTACATATGGACAGTTCTATAGCTGTACATGCTGTTACATATGGACAGTTCTATAGCTGTACATGCTGTTACATATGGACAGTTCTATAGCTGTACATGCTGTTACATATGGACAGTTCTATAGCTGTACATGCTGTTACATATGGACAGTTCTATAGCTGTACATGCTGTTACATATGGACAGTTCTATAGCTGTACATGCTGTTACATATGGACAGTTCTATAGCTGTACATGCTGTTACATATGGACAGTTCTATAGCTGTACATGCTGTTACATATGGACTGTTCTATAGCTGTACATGCTTTTACATATGGACAGTTCTAAAGCTGTACATGCTGTTACATATGGACAGTTCTATAGCTGTACATGCTGTTACATATGGACAGTTCTATAGCTGTACATGCTGTTACATATGGACATGCTGTTGTTACATATGGACAGTTCTATAGCTGTAATGCTGTTACATATGGACAGTTCTATAGCTGTACATGCTGTTACATATGGACAGTTCTATAGCTGTACATGCTGTTATATATGGACAGTTCTATAGCTGTACATGCTGTTACATATGGACAGTTCTATAGCTGTACATGCTGTTACATATGGACAGTTCTATAGCTGTACATGCTGTTACATATGGACAGTTCTATAGCTGTACATGCTGTTACATATGGACAGTTCTATAGCTGTACATGCTGTTACATATGGACAGTTCTATAGCTGTACATGCTGGTGCATATGGACAGTTCTATAGCTGTACATGCTGTTACATATGGACAGTTCTATAGCTGTACATGCTGTTACATATGGACAGTTCTATCGCTGTACATGCTGTTACATATGGACAGTTCTATAGCTGTACATGCTGTTACATATGGACAGTTATATAGCTGTACATGCTGTTACATATGGACTGTTCTATAGCTGTACATGCTGTTACATATGGACAGTTCTATCGCTGTACATGCTGTTACATATGGACAGTTCTATAGCTGTACATGCTGTTACATATGGACAGTTCTATAGCTGTACATGCTGTACTGATTCATGTGGTGAAGGTGAGTAGTAGGGTAGACAAACATGTGCAGACCAACATAAACACAAACAGATACTCCACGACTATGTCCCCCCTCCCTTCCTTTCCCTATACCTCCATATTCAGGCCTTCCTTCCTTTCCCTATACCTCCATATTCAGGCCTTCCTTCCTTTCCCTATATCTCCATATTCAGGCCTTCCTTTCCCTATACCTCCATATTCAGGCCTTCCTTCCTTTCCCTATACCTCCATATTCAGGCCTTCCTTTCCCTATACCTCCATATTCAGGCCTTCCTTTCCCTATACCTCCATATTCAGGCCTTCCTTCCTTTCCCTATACCTCCATATTCAGGCCTTCCTTCCTTTCCCTATACCTCCATATTCAGGCCTTCCTTTCCCTATACCTCCATATTCAGGCCTTCCTTCCTTTCCCTATACCTCCATATTCAGGCCTTCCTTTCCCTATACCTCCATATTCAGGCCTTCCTTTCCCTATACCTCCATATTCAGGCCTTCCTTCCTTTCCCTATACCTCCATATTCAGGCCTTCCTTCCTTTCCCTATACCTCCATATTCAGGCCTTCCTTTCCCTATACCTCCATATTCAGGCCTTCCTTCCTTTCCCTATACCTCCATATTCAGGCCTTCCTTTCCCTATACCTCCATATTCAGGCCTTCCTTTCCCTATACCTCCATATTCAGGCCTTCCTTCCTTTCCCTATACCTCCATATTCAGGCCTTCCTTCCTTTCCCTATACCTCCATATTCAGGCCTTCCTTCCTTTCCCTATACCTCCATATTCAGGCCTTCCTTCCTTTCCCTATACCTCCATATTCAGTTCTGGGCAGAGAGGAGAGCGTTCAGATCTGGCTGCTGTGACAGGCCCATTTACTTCCCTCAGTGGAGGGGCCCTGTCTCCTGTGACCAGTCCCTGTATGCTGCAGTGCTATGTACTGCCTCATCTCACACTCCACACACACACACACACACACACACACACACACACACACACACACACACACACACACACACACACACACACACACACACACACACACACACACACACACACAACACACACACACACACACACACACACACACACACACACACACACACACACACACACACACACACACTGTGAGGCCATGGGACAGACACTGTGAGGCCATGGGACAAACACTGTGAGGCCATGGGACAGACACTAAGAGGCCATGGGACAGACACTGTGAGGCCATGGGACAGACACTGTGAGGCCATGGGACAGACACTGTGAGGCCATGGGACAGACACTGTGAGGCCATGGGACAGACACTGTGAGGCCATGGGACAGACACTGTGAGGCCATGGGACAGACACTAAGAGGCCATGGGACAGACACTGTGAGGCCATGGGACAGACACTGTAAGGCCATGGGACAGACACTGTGAGGCCATGGGACAGACACTGTGAGGCCATGGGACAGACACTGTGAGGCCATGGGACAGACACTGTGAGGCCATGGGACAGACACTGTGAGGCCATGGGACAGACACTGTGAGGCCATGGGACAGACACTAAGAGGCCATGGGACAGACACTGTGAGGCCATGGGACAGACACTGTGAGGCCATGGGACAGACACTGTGAGGCCATGGGACAGACACTGTGCGGCCATGGGTTTGGAGAGTGATTATTAGCTAACATTATTGGAGTATCCCATCCCCAGAGCATCTCCACCAGGAGGATGATGGGATACGACTCACCACTCCATGACTCTACCTTACTGTATGTCTTTCACTTTGCTACTCCTTTTCGTCATCCCTTTTATCTTTCTTCTTCTCTCTAGTCCATCTGGAGAGGAGAGAGTCAAGCTTTATGTTCCATTTCTTCTTCTCTCTGGTCCATCTGGAGAGGGGAGAGTCTACCTTTATGTTCCATTTCTTCTTCTCTCTGGTCCATCTGGAGAGGGGAGAGTCAACCTTTATGTTCCATTTCTTCTTCTCTCTGGTCCATCTGGAGAGGGGAGAGTCAACCTTTATGTTCCATTTCTTATTCTCTCTGGTCCATCTGCAGAGGGGATTGTCAACCTTTATGTTCCATTTCTTCTTCTCTCTGGTCCTTCTGCAGAGGGGATTGTCAACCTTTATGTTCCATTTCTTCTTCTCTCTGGTCCTTCTGGAGAGGGGAGAGTCAACCTTTATGTTCCATTTCTTCTTCTCTCTTGTCCATCTGGAGAGGGGAGAGTCAACCTTTATGTTCCATTTCTTCTTCTCTCTGGTCCATCTGGAGAGGGGAGAGTCAACCTTTATGTTCCATTTCTTCTTCTCTCTGGTCCATCTGCAGAGGGGAGAGTCAAGCTTTATGTTCCATTTCTTCTTCTCTCTGGTCCATCTGGAGAGGGGAGAGTCAACCTTTATGTTCCATTTCTTCTTCTCTCTGGTCCATCTGGAGAGGGGAGAGTCAAGATTTATGTTCCATTTCTTCTTCTCTCTGGTCCATCTGGAGAGGGGAGAGTGGAGGCAGACAGTCAAGCCAAGGGGATGATAAATAGAACACATTCTATGAATAGAACACACTCTTGAACACATTCCAGTGATATGAAGTCCACTGACAGATTGCCTCAGAAGGGACCAGAGAGGCCATCTAGTATGTTAAACAACCCAGCCAGCCTGCCTGGTTCTGGGGGAGAGTTGAACCAGTAGTCAGTGGGGGCAGGAGGCCAACAGTATCTACCTCCTGCTGCCTGCCTGTTCCCAGCATAGAAAATGAGTTGCTGCTTATCTAAATGGCTCTGAGGCTTAGATTAGCACTCTACTGCTTAGAATGGGAGGGATGTGTGCTGTAGTGTGTGCTGCAGTGTGTGTGTGTGTGTGTGTGTGTGTGTGTGTGTGTGTATGTGTGTGTGTGTGTGTGTGTGTGTGTGTGTGTGTGTGTGTGTGTGTGTGTGAGAGACAGCAGGTCACATTCCTGCCAGCCATACATCAATGGGCTAATGGCTCTATTACAGCAGCCAGCACTGCTCCTAATGAAAAATGTGGATTGTTTAGCGCAAATATGCATAATAATAAGCTGCTAAATCATTCATAACATTAACTTTGAACGACATTGTCCCTGATGGCTGCTGCTCTGCGATGTTGCGTTCTGTCACCTCTGTGTAATCTAACACAGCTGCGGAGGGCGGCGGAGGCCTCTAAGCATGATGGGAGATGGGCTGGTGGTGGATTTCTAACATGGTGTCCGGTATTGGAGCCATTTGTCTTCTTCCTCCATGCCTGGTCCTCGCTTGGTGTTTTGGTGTTCAGTGTAGCAGTATGACTGCAGTAGGTCGGTAGCTTGACACATGCTGTTTTAGAGTGGGGGCTAGCTGGGGGAGGTGAGAGAGAGGCACAGAGTAAATGCTGTTTTAGGGTGGGGGCTAGCTGGGGAGGTGAGAGAGAGGCACAGAGTAAATGCTGTTTTAGAGTGGGGGCTAGCTGGGGGAGGTGAGAGAGAGGCACAGAGTACATGCTGTTTTAGGGTGGGGGCTAGCTGGGGGAGGTGAGAGAGAGGCACAGAGTAAATGCTGTTTTAGAGTGGGGGCTAGCTGGGGGAGGTGAGAGAGAGGCACAGAGTACATGCTGTTTTAGGGTGGGGGCTAGCTGGGGGAGGTGAGAGAGAGGCACAGAGTAAATACTGTTTTAGAGTGGGGGCTAGCTGGGGGAGGTGAGAGAGAGGCACAGAGTAAATGCTGTTTTAGAGTGGGGGCTAGCTGGGGGAGGTGAGAGAGAGTCACATAGTAAATGCTGTTTTAGAGTGGGGGCTAGCTGGGGGAGGTGAGAGAGAGGCAGCCACAGAGTAAATGACCTGTCAGCATTCTGCTGTGGCGTGGCTGCCCTGCCAGTCGAGACAGAAAGGAGATTTTTTTTTCTTTTTTTAATGTTATTTTCAGTTTGCTTCATTGTTATGTATTCATTTGGCCGGCACTCGGTCGTCAGCCGGAGGAGAATTTCTATGAAATGACAGTGATGTGAGTTCTGAAACCCGAGGCTGGTGTCTGCTGTGGGCTCTGTCTCTCATGAGCTGGTGTCTGCTGTGGGCTCTGTTCTCTGTCTCTCAGGGGCTGGTGTCTGCTGTGGGCTCTGGTCTTTGTCTCTCATGGGCTGGTGTCTGCTGTGGGCTTTGGTCTGTGTCTCCCATGGGCTGGTGTCTGCTGTGGGCTCTGGTCTCTGTCTCCCATGGGCTGGTGTCTGCTGTGGGCTCTGTCTCTCATGGGTTGGTGTCTGCTGTGGGCTTTGGTCTCTGTCTCTCATGGGCTGGTGTCTGCTGTGGGCTCTGGTCTCTGTCTCTCACGGGCTGGTGTCTGCTGTGTGCTCTGGTCTCTGTCTCTCAGGGTCTGGTGTCTGCTGTGGACTCTGTCTCTCATGGGCTGGTGTCTGCTGTGGGCTCTGTCTCTCATGGGCTGGTGTCTGCTGTGTGCTCTGGTCTCTGTCTCTCAGGGTCTGGTGTCTGCTGTGGACTCTGTCTCTCAGGGGCTGGTGTCTGCTGTGGGCTCTGTCTCCCATGGGCTGGTGTCTGCTGTGGGCTCTGGGTTCTGTCTCTCAGGGGCTGGTGTCTGCTGTGGGCTCTGTCTCTCAGGAGCTGGTGTCTGCTGTGGGCCTGGTCTCTCAGGCCTGTGTCTGTCTCTCAGGAGCTGGTGTCTCATCTGTCTCTCAGAGCTGGTGCCTCTCTGTCTCTCAGATCTGCTGTGGACTCTGTCTCTCAGGAGCTGGTGTCTGCTGTGGGCCCTGTCTCTCAGGAGCTGATGTCTGCTGTGGGCCCTGGTCTCTCAGGCCATGTACACACCTCATCTATAGAGCTGTGCCTCACTTTAGAGCCTCCCCCTGCTCTCTACCCCACTGGCTTTAGTTCCACCTGGCTGAGCGATGAAACCAGTCAATATGTTTACCCCATGTTTCAATTCTCCTCAAAAGACATTTCTTCAAATGTTCCTCATGTATGGCTGCACTGCTGTAAGGCTCCTCCTATGAGCCTGTTGACCCACATGTCACCCTGGCTGAGTCAATGGAGGAGTCTTAGCTTGACTGACTGCCTGGGTGTTACTCTGAAAATCAATAGCACTATTCTGTGTGTAAATCCCTCTGTGTTGAAGCAGGCGCAGGCAGGCCTGGGATATTTAATCATAGTGAAATGTTAAAGAGAGCCGTGTCAAACCTCCCTGTTCTCCATGTAAATCCCCTTCTAATGAGCTGCTGCTCTCCCCACAGCACCTGTGTCTTCCACCTGCTAACAACTACACACACTCCTCACAATAAAGATGATGTGTGTGTGTGCATGTGTGCGTGTTTGTGAGGTTGTGTGTGTAACGGAGAATGGAATGCTCTCCCCCTCTTCCTCTACCCTGACAATCTATTGTTTTCTCCGCCCCACATCTGCCTCCCCTGAACCCCAGCTCCCAGTGCCCCTCCCCTGCAGGTTACAGTCCTGACGGTGGGCAACCAGAACAGCACCTCCATCAGCATCTCCTGGGACCCCCCTCCTTCAGAACACCAGAACGGCATCATCCAGGAGTACAAGGCAGGTTACTGTGAGATGATAGACTGGATGTAACCTGATGACTCTGGCTTACTGAGAGGCCATCAGAATCAATATAATACTCTACCTGACACCACTGTGACAGGATATTATGCTCTCTCTTCCTCTGTCTCTCTTCCTTTACTCAGATCTGGTGCCTAGGGAATGAGACACGCTTCCACGTGAATAAGACAGTGGATGCAGCCATCCGGTCGGTGGTTGTGGGGGGCTTCAAGTGGGGGTGCTGTATCGGGTGGAGGTGGCTGCCAGCACCAGTGCAGGGGTGGGGGTCAAGAGTGAACCTCAACCTATTGTCATTGGTAAGAGACCCAGGGGGAGTGGAATGGGAAGGGAAACACACGAAAGGGGGCGTTATGGTAGATTATACAACGGGTGGGTCTAATCCTAAATGCTGATTCATTAAAACTGCATTCCAGACGGTGTCTATTCCACAAGTTACCACCGGCTAAATGTAAGACGGTAAAATGCTTATTTACTCTGTTCCATCTGACTGCGCAATCCCACTGTCTCATCAGCCAAGCCAGGCAATTTATGAACTTGATCTCTATAAAAAATTATCTAGACATTATCTCACATTTCTTTTAGACTAACATTTAGTTTTCAAAAGCGGAGATTTGAATCTTCTACCGGATCGGTGACCCCCCATGGGACGTTTGAGCTAACGTGTGTTTATGTGATCAGCATGACGTTGAAAGGAACAAGAACATTTCCCTGGACATAGACATGTCTTATATGGGCAGAAAGCTTCAATTCTTGTTAATCTAACTGCGCTGTCCAATTTAAAGATGCTATTACAGTGAAATAATTACATGCTATTGTTTGAGGAGAGTGCACAATTATGTACTTGAAAATGTATCAATAAACCAATTTGGCACATTTTGGCAGACTTGATACAACATTTTGAACAGTAATGCAATGGTTCATTGGATCCGTGGAAAACTTTGCTTAAACACTGCTGCCATCTAGTTGCCAAAATCTAACTTGTTGCAAAATACTAAACGACTGGGTCACGTCCATACTGTAGATACAGAACAAAAATACTTAACGACTGGGTCACGTCCATACTGTAGATACAGAACAAAAATACTTAACGACTGGGTCACGTCTCTGGCAACCAAACTGATAGAAACGAACAACCAGCCGACTTGGTTAACAACCCTAGATTTGTGTCAGGATTATTTCTTATGGAACGATGAAATAGTATGAATAAATGTATCAAAATAAAATGTTTAATGAAAATATGTCAATCATTATTTGAATATGTTGGCAACCCGTTATATAAAAGTGATAATGCCCTGGAAGCCGGTGTTTGGGGCCTAACAACACCTGTGCCAATATATCCTCCAAACACCGGCCTCGAGGGCATTATTACATAAATGATTGAGGAATGTAAAAGTGTCTCATTGACTACTCATCCATAATTACAGAAAAGTCCATTTAGTTTTTGAAGGACATAGTATTTTTGGGGGGGAAAAAACATCACTCCAATTAACATGGCCACCAGGCAGGGAATAAAGAATGCCTATTTAAATGATCAATATTACCACTGAATGGGGCAAAAGTATTTACAATTAGAGAGCATGTGACATGAGTGATCAGTCATACTGGAAGCCAGGCTGTGGTGTAGGTCTGTTATTTTGATGTGTAGCCAGGCTGTGGTGTAGGTCTGTTATTTTGATGTGTAGCCAGGCTTTGGTGTAGGTCTGTTATTTTGATGTGTAGCCAGGCTTTGGTGTAGGTCTGTTATTTTGATGTGTAGCCAGGCTGTGGTGTAGGTCTGTTATTTTTATGTGTAGCCAGGCTGTGGTGTAGGTCTGTTATTTTGATGTGTAGCCAGGCTGTGGTGTAGGTCTGTGTAATTTATATGGGCCAGGGACTGATCTGACCAATCACCAATGGCTTGGCCTGTAGCATAGTGTTTTTTCCCCAATGTCACTCCTATAATCCCTCTCACAGTTCTCCAAGCCAAAGATTGCAGGTATATTGTCATGTGTGTTCTTCTGAGAACCAACTCTTATAGTGTCAGGCAGACAAGTCAGAGTGAGCTTCGATTGGTAGATCGATACGGAGCAGGGTGTGCCTCTCATCTCACATGGTCTATTTTATTGAAGTGAATTGGAGTCTGAGCTAAGCAAACAGCAGGATCAGCTGAGGGGTTGTCGTCAGCTTGTAGGATTTAGCCTCCCTCCCCTCTCTCTCTGTCTGCACGTTAGGTTTCACGCACACCCACCGCAGCCATGTTCTACTCTCTCAGTCAATATGTTAGCTGCTATTGACGAGAGGCTGGTGTTGCCTCTGTATCTTACCATATCTACACCTGGAACTCAATCCTAACTACAGGTCTGTGCATGACATTGACATTTTCCTGTACATCTCCCATGGAGGTTGAAGGCATATCTTGAGGGAGAATTGAGCTCTTAGTAAATATGTGGGGACTATTATGGTACTGCTATTGTCCCCAGCCGGCTAGCAATTGTAATAACAAAATGGTTCATTATAATGCTGAATCCTTTTTCACCGCTTCAACAAACAACCTGGCATACACACCCTCACACTGTCCCCCCGTCCCTCCTGTCCCCTTGTCCTCCTTTCTCCCCTGTCCCCCCGTCCCTCCTGTCCCCTTGTCCTCCTGTCCCCCCTGTCCCCCCCGTCCCTCCTGTCCCCCTGTACTCCTGTCCCCCTTGTCCCTCCCACCCCAGGTAAGGACTTCCGTGACGTGATCATAAGTGGGAACAGGAACAACAGCATCACGGAGCAGATCACAGACGTGGTGAAGCAGCCAGCGTTCATAGCGGGGATCGGAGGGGCCTGCTGGGTTATCCTCATGGGCTTCAGTATCTGGCTGTACTGGAGGAGGAAGAAGAGGAAGGGGCTCAGCAACTACGCAGGTTAGACCAGCAGGCTAGAGAGTACACACAGCAACTACGCAGGTTAGACCAGCAGGCAGGAGGGTACACACAGCAACTAGGCAGGTTAGACCAGCAGGCAGGAGAGTACACACAGCAACTACGCAGGTTAGACCAGCAGGCAGGAGAGTACACACAGCAACTACGCAGGTTAGACCAGCAGGCTAGAGAGTACACACAGCAACTACGCAGGTTAGACCAGCAGGCAGGAGAGTACACACAGCAACTATGCAGGTTAGACCAGCAGGCAGGAGAGTACACACAGCAACTACGCAGGTTAGACCAGCAGGCTAGAGAGTACACACAGCAACTACACAGGTTAGACCAGCAGGCAAGAGAGTACACACAGCAACTACACAGGTTAGACCAGCAGGCTAGAGAGTACACACAGCAACTACGCAGGTTAGACCAGCAGGCTAGAGAGTACACACAGCAACTACACAGGTTAGACCAGCAGGCAAGAGAGTACACACAGCAACTACACAGGTTAGACCAGCAGGCAGGAGGGTACACACAGCAACTACGCAGGTTAGACCAGCAGGCTAGAGAGTACACACAGCAACTACGCAGGTTAGACCAGCAGGCAGGAGAGTACACACAGCAACTATGCAGGTTAGACCAGCAGGCTGGAGAGTACACACAGCAACTACACAGGTTAGACCAGCAGGCTAGAGAGTACACACAGCAACTACATAGGTTAGACCAGCAGGCTAGAGAGTACACACAGCAACTACGCAGGTTAGACCAGCAGGCAAGAGAGTACACACAGCAACTACGCAGGTTAGACCAGCAGGCAGGAGAGTACACACAGCAACTACGCAGGTTAGACCAGCAGGCTGGAGAGTACACACAGCAACTACGCAGGTTAGACCAGCAGGCTAGAGAGTACACACAGCAACTACACAGGTTAGACCAGCAGGCTAGAGAGTACGCACAGCAACTACGCAGGTTAGACCAGCAGGCAAGAGAGTACACACAGCAACTACGCAGGTTAGACCAGCAGGCAGGAGGGTACACACTGCAACTACACAGGTTAGACCAGCAGGCTAGAGAGTACACACAGCAACTACACAGGTTAGACCAGCAGGCTAGAGAGTACACACAGCAACTACGCAGGTTAGACCAGCAGGCAGGAGAGTACACACAGACGCTAATTCTGCACACAACATACAAACCGTACTGTAGGTGCATATACTCTACCTCTGGGAGTTTGCTTCCTGCCACCAATACAGAGCACTCAACAAACTTCCTCAAAAGCATCACTAAACTGTGTTTTAATGACTTTATTAACTCTATTGTGAAGGGATATTTCTATATCTCTACTGTCAAAGCAGAGTGTTGGTGTGAATCATGTTGTGATGGTTGTAATGTTTGACACGCCCTCCCACGGTGTCAATGCTATCCTATAGGGTGGCAGGGGTTGCGTGGGTTGGGTTGCTGGTACAACTGATTCTCTGCTGGTCTGGCCAGTCAGGAATGAGCCATGCTGGAGCTGGAGCCAGTCCATCTATCCTCCTACACCGACCCTGACATTTCAGAGTGTGGGTGCTCGACCTCAGTCAATACAGCCATCCACCATGGACAGTCTTCCACTGACAGACTATTTAATTATAGTGGAGGAGATAGTCAATACAGCCATCCACCATGGACAGTCTTCCACTGACAGGCTATTTAATTATAGTGGAGGAGATAGTCAATACAGCCATCCACCATGGACAGTCTTCCACTGCTAGGCTATTTAATTATAGTGGAGGAGATAGTCAATACAGCCATCCACCATGGACAGTCTTCCACTGACAGGCTATTTAATTATAGTGGAGGAGATAGTCAATACAGCCATCCACCATGGACAGTCTTCCACTGCTAGGCTATTTAATTATAGTGGAGGAGATAGTCAATACAGCCATCCACCATGGACAGTCTTCCACTGACAGACTATTTAATTATAGTGGAGGAGATAGTCAATACAGCCATCCACCATGGACAGTCTTCCACTGACAGACTATTTAATTATAGTGGAGGAGATAGTCAATACAGCCATCCACCATGGACAGTCTTCCACTGACAGGCTATTTAATTATAGTGGAGGAGATAGTCAATACAGCCATCCACCATGGACAGTCTTCCACTGACAGGCTATTTAATTATAGTGGAGGAGATAGTCAATACAGCCATCCACCATGGACAGTCTTCCACTGACAGGCTATTTAATTATAGTGGAGGAGATAGTCAATACAGCCATCCACCATGGACAGTCTTCCACTGACAGACTATTTAATTATAGTGGAGGAGATAGTCAATACAGCCATCCACCATGGACAGTCTTCCCTGACAGGCTATTTAATTATAGTGGAGGAGATAGTCAATACAGCCATCCACCATGGACAGTCTTCCACTGCTAGGCTATTTAATTATAGTGGAGGAGATAGTCAATACAGCCATCCACCATGGACAGTCTTCCACTGCTAGGCTATTTAATTATAGTGGAGGAGATAGTCAATACAGCCATCCACCATGGACAGTCTTCCACTGCTAGGCTATTTAATTATAGTGGAGGAGATAGTCAATACAGCCATCCACCATGGACAGTCTTCCACTGCTAGGCTATTTAATTATAGTGGAGGAGATAGTCAATACAGCCATCCACCATGGACAGTCTTCCACTGCTAGGCTATTTAATTATAGTGGAGGAGATAGTCAATACAGCCATCCACCATGGACAGTCTTCCACTGCTAGGCTATTTAATTATAGTGGAGGAGATAGTCAATACAGCCATCCACCATGGACAGTCTTCCACTGACAGGCTATTTAATTATAGTGGAGGAGATAGTCAATACAGCCATCCACCATGGACAGTCTTCCACTGCTAGGCTATTTAATTATAGTGGAGGAGATAGTCAATACAGCCATCCACCATGGACAGTCTTCCACTGCTAGGCTATTTAATTATAGTGGAGGAGATAGTCAATACAGCCATCCACCATGGACAGTCTTCCACTGCTAGGCTATTTAATTATAGTGGAGGAGATAGTCAATACAGCCATCCACCATGGACAGTCTTCCACTGACAGGCTATTTAATTATAGTGGAGGAGATAGTCAATACAGCCATCCACCATGGACAGTCTTCCACTGACAGGCTATTTAATTATAGTGGAGGAGATAGTCAATACAGCCATCCACCATGGACAGTCTTCCACTGACAGGCTATTTAATTATAGTGGAGGAGATAGTCAATACAGCCATCCACCATGGACAGTCTTCCACTGACAGACTATTTAATTATAGTGGAGGAGATAGTCAATACAGCCATCCACCATGGACAGTCTTCCACTGACAGGCTATTTAATTATAGTGGAGGAGATAGTCAATACAGCCATCCACCATGGACAGTCTTCCACTGCTAGGCTATTTAATTATAGTGGAGGAGATAGTCAATACAGCCATCCACCATGGACAGTCTTCCACTGCTAGGCTATTTAATTATAGTGGAGGAGATAGTCAATACAGCCATCCACCATGGACAGTCTTCCACTGCTAGGCTATTTAATTATAGTGGAGGAGATAGTCAATACAGCCATCCACCATGGACAGTCTTCCACTGCTAGGCTATTTAATTATAGTGGAGGAGATAGTCAATACAGCCATCCACCATGGACAGTCTTCCACTGCTAGGCTATTTAATTATAGTGGAGGAGATAGTCAATACAGCCATCCACCATGGACAGTCTTCCACTGCTAGGCTATTTAATTATAGTGGAGGAGATAGTCAATACAGCCATCCACCATGGACAGTCTTCCACTGACAGGCTATTTAATTATAGTGGAGGAGATAGTCAATACAGCCATCCACCATGGACAGTCTTCCACTGCTAGGCTATTTAATTATAGTGGAGGAGATAGTCAATACAGCCATCCACCATGGACAGTCTTCCACTGCTAGGCTATTTAATTATAGTGGAGGAGATAGTCAATACAGCCATCCACCATGGACAGTCTTCCACTGCTAGGCTATTTAATTATAGTGGAGGAGATAGTCAATACAGCCATCCACCATGGACAGTCTTCCACTGACAGGCTATTTAATTATAGTGGAGGAGATAGTCAATACAGCCATCCACCATGGACAGTCTTCCACTGACAGGCTATTTAATTATAGTGGAGGAGATAGTCAATACAGCCATCCACCATGGACAGTCTTCCACTGCTAGGCTATTTAATTATAGTGGAGGAGATAGTCAATACAGCCATCCACCATGGACAGTCTTCCACTGCTAGGCTATTTAATTATAGTGGAGGAGATAGTCAATACAGCCATCCACCATGGACAGTCTTCCACTGCTAGGCTATTTAATTATAGTGGAGGAGATAGTCAATACAGCCATCCACCATGGACAGTCTTCCACTGACAGGCTATTTAATTATAGTGGAGGAGATAGTCAATACAGCCATCCACCATGGACAGTCTTCCACTGACAGGCTATTTAATTATAGTGGAGGAGATAGTCAATACAGCCATCCACCATGGACAGTCTTCCACTGCTAGGCTATTTAATTATAGTGGAGGAGATAGTCAATACAGCCATCCACCATGGACAGTCTTCCACTGACAGGCTATTTAATTATAGTGGAGGAGATAGTCAATACAGCCATCCACCATGGACAGTCTTCCACTGCTAGGCTATTTAATTATAGTGGAGGAGATAGTCAATACAGCCATCCACCATGGACAGTCTTCCACTGCTAGGCTATTTAATTATAGTGGAGGAGATAGTCAATACAGCCATCCACCATGGACAGTCTTCCACTGCTAGGTTATTTAATTATAGTGGAGGAGATAGTCAATACAGCCATCCACCATGGACAGTCTTCCACTGCTAGGCTATTTAATTATAGTGGAGGAGATAGTCAATACAGCCATCCACCATGGACAGTCTTCCACTGACAGGCTATTTAATTATAGTGGAGGAGATAGACATACTTTTAGTAATGCATGTAATGTTATTCAACAATGTCTTTGTACAAGTAAATTGTTATCTCTCTCAATAGTTTGGCTTTTCTCTTTTTTGACATTTATTCAATGTCTTAGCGCAAACTGACTTTTGATCTTGCTACAATCAGTCAAATGGCTGTAACCTGTCCATCATTTCTGTTTGCTACATTTCGTGTATGTTGTGTTTTCTTTGATTTGTTTCTGTTGTTTCTACATCTCTGTGGCCTCTGAGCTGCTTTCCTTGCTGCCGCCATGCACACTGGGTCATGGAGTTGGCTCCTCTCCTCTGCCCCCCTTTCGCCTACCTGGCCCCCAGCCCCAGTGTGCAGAGGCCCCCAAAGCAACGCTTACAGCACCTCTGTAGGCTTTTAACATACAACTTCTCTGTCTTCTTGTTTTACAGTTCAGTCCTTCACCTTCACCCCTGCAGGTACTGTTCATTTGTCTGTCCCCCCCCCACCTCCTGCCACAGGTCCCTCTCCTCTCCTCTCCTGCCTACATTATATATGTTTGACAGATTCCAGGTCTTGCCCAATATAAATCCAAACCCCAGCTTGAGGTGGCAAAAACCCATATTTCACACCTTTTCTTCCTGCTGGAAGAGATGGCCTGAAATAGCTTAAATTGATCATGAAAACGCTCTGGATTTGTAATAGGGCAGGGGGCCTGTGCCCTGCAAACAGCTGTCCCATCCCTGCTCAGTCATCAGCCTGGTTGTCGTACCGTACTGTGCTTCTGTGTTTGGCTGTTGTGACCATCGGTGTTTCACTGAACCTCCATCCTCTGGCTGTGGTGTTCCTCTCTCTGTCTGGTATTCCTGTTAGGACTCCCCTCTTTGATGGTAGTGGGTGTTCCTCCCAAAGACTCTTCACTCTCCTCTTTGATAGTAGTGGGTATTCATCCCGAAGACTCTTCACTCTCCTCGTTGATAGTAGTGGGTATTCCTCCCAAAGACTCTTCACTCTCCTCTTTGATGGTAGTGGGTATTCCTCCTTAAAGACTCTTCACTCTCCTCTTTGATAGTAGTGGGTATTCCTCCTTAAAGACTCTACACTCTCCTCTTTGATGGTAGTGGGTATTCCTCCTTAAAGACTCTTCACTCTCCTATTTGATAGTAGTGGGTATTCCTCCTTAAAGACTCTACACTCTCCTCTTTGATAGTAGTGGGTATTCATCCTTAAAGACTCCTCACTCTCCTCTTTGATAGTAGTGGGTATTCCTCCTTAAAGACTCCTCACTCTCCTCTTTGATAGTAGTGGGTATTACTCCTGAAAGACTCCTCACTCTCCTCTTTGATAGTAGTGGGTATTCCTCCTTAAAGACTCCTCACTCTCCTCTTTGATAGTAGTGGGTATTCCTCCTTAAAGACTCTTCACTCTCCTCTTTGATAGTAGTGGGTATTCCTCCTTAAATACTCCTCACTGTCCTCTTTGATAGTAGTGGGTATTCCTCCTTAAAGACTCCTCACTCTCCTCTTTGATAGTAGTGGGTATTCCTCCTGAAAGACTTGTCACTCTCCTCTTTGATAGTAGTGGGTATTCCTCCTTAAAGACTCTTCACTCTCCTCGTTGATAGTAGTGGGTATTCCTCCTTAAAGACTCTTCACTCTCCTCTTTGATAGTAGTGGGTTTTCCTCCTTAAAGACTCTGTACTCCCCTCTTTGATAGTAGTGGGTATTCCTCCTTAAAGACTCTGTACTCCCCTCTCTGATAGTAGTGGGTATTCATCCTTAAAGACTCCTCACTCTCCTCTCTGATAGTAGTGGGTATTCGTCCTTAAAGACTCTGTACTCCCCTCTCTGATAGTAGTGGGTATTCGTTCTTAAAGACTCTGTACTCCCCTCTCTGATAGTAGTGGGTATTCATCCTTAAAGACTCTGTACTCCCCTCTCTGATAGTAGTGGGTATTCGTCCTTAAAGACTCTGTACTCCCCTCTCTGATAGTAGTGGGTATTCCTCCTTAAAGACTCTGTACTCCCCTCTTTGATAATAGTGGGTATTCCTCCTTAAAGACTCTGTACTCCCCTCTCTGATAGTAGTGGGTATTCGTCCTTGAAGACTCTGTACTCCCCTCTTTGATAGTAGTGGGTATTCCTCCTTAAAGACTCTGTACTCCCCTCTCTGATAGTAGTGGGTATTCGTCCTTAAAGACTCTGTACTCCCCTCTTTGATAGTAGTGGGTATTCGTCCTTAAAGACTCTGTACTCCCCTCTTTGATAGTAGTGGGTATTCCTCCTTAAAGACTCTGTACTCCCCTCTCTGATAGTAGTGGGTATTCCTCCTTAAAGACTCTGTACTCAACCTCTTTTATAGTAGTGGGTATTCATCCTTAAAGACTCTGTACTCAGCCTCTTTGATGGTAGTGGGTATTCGTCCTTAAAGACTCTGTACTCCCCTCTTTGATAGTAGTGGGTATTCGTCCTTAAAGACTCTGTACTCCCCTCTTTGATAGTAGTGGGTATTCCTCCTTAAAGACTCTGTACTCCCCTCTCTGATAGTAGTGGGTATTCGTCCTTAAAGACTCCTCACTCTCCTCTCTGATAGTAGTGGGTATTCCTCCTTAAAGACTCTGTACTCCCCTCTCTGATAGTAGTGGGTATTCATCCTTAAAGACTCCTCACTCTCCTCTTTGATAGTAGTGGGTATTCATCCTTAAAGACTCTGTACTCCCCTCTCTGATAGTAGTGGGTATTCGTCCTTAAAGACTCTGTACTCCTCTCTCTGATAGTAGTGGGTATTCATCCTTAAAGACTCTGTACTCCCCTCTTTGATGTTCCTGTGAGGTTTGCATTGGGCTTGAAGGGGTCCTTCTCTTTCTACAGGTGTTGGTGTTGATTGGGGATTATATATGTGATTATGTTGCCCTTTTAAAATATCCTCATTGGCTACTCTGGTAGTCCTCTTTATCTCTCGTCACAGCATAGTGGGTCTGCTACTTTATACACCATGTACTAATTGGTTCATTGCAGTTAAATTGATAACTGTAACAATGTTAGCCCCCTATACTGTAAAGGATTGTCAGTACATGCTCTCCCAAAGTGGACCTGACTGGCACCAATGCTGAGCAAGCAGGCAATCAGCCTCTGTCTCTCAATGAAAGAAACTGTAAATACAGGAGAGAAAAGCCTCTGTCTGCTCACTGTACTCTCCTGGAGAGATATAGATGAATTGAGGAGAACAGAGTCCATTACATATGAAATGAGTTCCTCAGACTGGGGTTCTTCTCTATTGGTCCTGTACCAGCAGTGTGACGGAGATAAGGCCAGTGCAGGGAGGCTGGCTGGGGGTCCTGGCTGTAGCTTCTCCACTCCAGGCAACACAATCTCTCTATGATACACCCCCTGCTCCTCTGCCCGATCCCCCTGTAGACAATCAACCACTCCCTATTCTCACCTGGGGCTCTGGCCGCTGGAAGATAAGTGTTCCACTCAAACGTACTAGTGAAACTGAAGAGTGTGTGTATTAGATTGTAAGCACACTGCACTCAGGCTAGAGGATCAGGGTGGTGTCCACCGGGAGTGAACAATGAGTCAAGGACTGAAGGTGACGAGGAGGACTGGTTTAGATATGAATATTGTGGTGGTTGTATTTTTTAATGTCACTGAGTGTATGAGTGAGGTAGTGTGTCATTTAGGATGTTAGCTAGGAGGTGATGCCCACACACAGTGTCCCTGACTCCTACAGTAAAGCTGTCATACAGGAGAGGTAACGGGTTTTCGAGGCACGCAACCAGCAGGGAAGAAGATTTGACGGGATTTTATACGTTGATTATGTTCTTAATGCTTATTAAACCAGTCCTCCTTGTCACCTTCAGTCCTTGACTCATCCCTATTCATATTGGAGTCCTTATCTGGAGGAAGGAGCAGGGCACAGCCACGTCAGGCTGGCTAACATTAAAGTCCTCCACCGCGGAGAATACATGTGTCTGAGCAAAGATAGGGACATCAGAGGCCTCCCCACCGCAGAGCACAGTATCAGCCTCCCTATTCTCTTCTCCCTCCTAGGAAATAGAGCGAGAGAGAGAGATTTTTTTAATTTTACCTTTATTTAACTAGGCAAGTCAGTTAAGAACAAATTCTTATTTTCAATGAGAGGGGCAGAACGACAGATTTGTACCTTGTCAGCTCGGGGATTTGAACTTGCAACCTTGCGGTTGCTAGTCCAACGCTCTAACCACTAGGCCACCCCGGATACTGTAGGAGAGATAGGAGAGGGAGAGAGATAGATACTGTAGGAGATACTGTAGGAGAGATAGGAGAGAGATACTGTAGGAGAGATAGGAGATAGGAGAGACAGATAGGAGAGAAATAATGTAGGAGAGAGAGAGATTCTGTAGGAGAGATAGGAGAGAGAGAGATACTATAGGAGAGAGAGATACTGTAGGAGAGATATGAGGCAGAGAGAGTTATGTAGGAGAGATAGGAGAGAGATACAGTAGAAGAGATAGGAGATAGGAGAGAGAGATACTGTAGGAGAGAGAGAGAGAGAGAGAGAGAGAGAGAGAGAGAGAGAGAGAGATTATGTAGGAGAGATAGGAGAGAGAGAGATACTATAGGAGAGAGAGAGATACTGTAGGGGAGATATGAGGCAGAGAGAGATACTGTAGGAAAGATACGAGGCAGAGAGAGATACTGTAGGAGAGATATGAGGCAGAGAGAGATACTGTAGGAGAGATAGGAGAGAGAAATACTGTAGGAGAGTTAGGAGAGATAGGAGAGAGAGATACTGTAGGATAGTGAGAGATGAGAGATAGGAGAGAGAGATACTGTAGGAGAGAGATACTGTAGGAGAGATAGGAGAGAGAGAGATACTGTCGGAGAGAGAGATACTGTAGGAGAGATAGGAGAGAGAGAGAGATACTGTAGGAGAGATAGGAGAGAGAGATACTGTAGGAGAGTGAGAGAGGAGATAGGGAGAGAGAGATGTGTTTCTTGCTAGTGGAATAAAGAGAAGTAGCTATAGAGTAATGTTGAATAAGGAATGTCAACCATTTTCTTTTGGAGATCCACTGTCAAAGTATGTAAATAAGCTAGTGTGGTATGATTGAAGCAAAATAACAGTAAGGTTTTGAGGGAGTTTTCTTGTTTTAGGTCATTACTGTGTTGGGGTTGGTTTTACACTTATATACTGCAACATGCCAGTGTACAGTTCCAGAATGATGGTGGTAAAAGTGTTTTGGTTGGTTGATGACAAAGTGAAGAGATTGTCCTACCAGCAGCACTCTCTGTGTCACACTATCACCATTTTTTTTTAAATCTCCTCTCCTCCTTTCTTCCTGTATTCTCTGAATACTTTATTTGGCCCGTGCCTTGGCTTGTTGGAAAATAAACCTGAGTGGAGGAGAGGAGTGAAGGAATGTTCAGCCCTCCTCCCTTTAATCTCCATCTAGGGAACAACATTTGGGTCTTTGTCAGCAGCTAGTAAAACTGTTGCAGCTCAGCGTAAGAGACCGTTTCATCTCTGCTCAACACAGATGATGACAATAAGACATCAGAAGACTGAGCGTGCAAAACGTCAATGGATCACAGGAAATGATTAAATAAGCCACATTACTATCAGCTCCTTCTCGACTCAAGTAGGTTTCTGTTTTTTCCTTCTCCCCCTCTGTCAACCGCACGGGGTGATTTCCTCTGTCATCCGCACAGGGTGATTTACAAAACTCTATGGTTCTTTCTCTCTTTTTTTCAATTTCCTGTGATCCATTGACGTTTTGCACGCTCAGTCTTCTGATGTCTTATTGTCATCATCTGTGTTGAGCAGATATGAAACGGTCTCTTACGCTCAGCTGCAACAGTTTTACTAGCTGCTGACAAAGACTCTTATTTATTATCTGTAGATGGCTTCTGAGAGTCATGCTAGTCAGTGTACCCTGCTGCTAGAGAGATCTGTAACTCACTTCCTTCCAGCCCCCACACATCTAATTCTACCTGATTAATGAGCCCTCTGCCTTTTCTAATCATTTTTATTTTGGCCGAGATTTAATCACAAATCTGATAATGATTCAAACCAAAAAATGGGAGATGAAATTAGTTTCTGTTCCATCAAGCATCTTGTCTTTGAGAAAAACACATTACGTGTCACTTTATGCAAAGCAATGCAATCTGCTACCTTATTCACAGCATCCTTGTTATAATTTCCATGATAAGAATGGACACTGTGGGGCCTCTGCATCCCTTAGGGAAGCCATCAATATCCAGCCAGCTACAGAAGACACTGGAAGGACACATTGGGTGCAGTGGTGCGATCGTTCACAAGAATAATTCCTGATAATGGTTGGGGGCTAAAACCATCAGAACTCTCTCTGATCAACCGGTATTAGCGTTGGCAATGCAGCCCTGATGTGGTCATCAATGTCATTGAAATTATATGAAAAGTCAAACATATTACTTTGTCTTTTCTCTCCTTTTATGTCGTGGCGCTCCCTCTCTCCTCTCCTCCACTCTGACCCCAGTGACGTTCCAGCGTGTTGACGGGGGTCTGATGAGCAATGGAAGGTGAGTGTTCTACCCGTCAGTATTCCATCAGGGACAGAGAGCCCTTCTCTCCACACATAGAGCCAAACAACACCACACCTGTGTGTGTTCTGAAGGGCTTTCAAACCACCTCCATCAGACTGTGAAAACCCAGCAACCCAGTCAAACATTATGCTATAACATTAGACTATAACATTATGCTTTAACATGAGACTATAACGTAATGCTATAACATTAGACTGTAACATTAGACTAACATTAGACTATAACATTGTCCTATAACATTATACTATAACAGTATTCTATAACATTATGGAATAACAGACTATAACATTAGACTACAACATTTCTTATTACATTATGCTATAATATTATACTATAACATTAGACTATAACATTATAATATGACACTGATCTATAACATTAGCATATAACATTATAATATAACACACGACTATAACATTGACCTATAACATTAACCTATAACATTACACTATAAAATTACACTATAAAATTAACCTATAACATTACACTATAAAATGTACCTATAACATTATGCTATAACATTAGACTATAACATTATACTATAACATGCTATAACATTATGCTATAACATTAGGCTATAACATTAGACTATAACATTATACTATAACATTAGACTATAACATTATGCTATAACATTATGCTATAACATTATGCTATAACATTAGACTATAACATGCTATAACATTATGCTATAACATTAGACTATAACATTATGCTATAACATTATGCTATAACATTAGACTATAACATTAGACTATAACATGCTATAACATTATGCTATAACATTATGCTATAACATTAGACTATAACATTAGACTATAACATGCTATAACATTATGCTATAACATTATGCTATAACATTAGACTATAACATTATACTATAACATGCTATAACATTATGCTATAACATTATGCTATAACATGCTATAACATTATGCTATAACATTAGACTATAACATGCTATAACATTATGCTATAACATTATGCTATAACATTAGACTATAACATTATACTATAACATTAGACTATAACATGCTATAACATTATGCTATAACATTATGCTATAACATTAGACTATAACATGCTATAACATTATGCTATAACATTATGCTATAACATTAGACTATAACATGCTATAACATTATGCTATAACATTATGCTATAACATTAGACTATAACATTATACTATAACATTAGACTATAACATGCTATAACATTATGCTATAACATTAGACTATAACATTAGACTATAACATGCTATAACATTATGCTATAACATTATGCTATAACATTAGACTATAACATTATGCTATAACATTAGACTATAACATGCTATAACATTATGCTATAACATTATGCTATAACATTATGCTATAACATTAGACTATAACATTATGCTATAACATTAGACTATAACATGCTATAACATTATGCTATAACATTAGACTATAACGTTATGCAATAACATTATGCAAAACATTAGACAATTACAGTATGCTATAACATTATGCTATAATATTAACCTATAATGTTATGCGATAACATTAACCTATAACATTAACCTATAACATTAACCTATAACATTATGCTCTAACATGAACCTCTAACATTAACCTCTAACATTAACCTATAACATGAACCTATAACATAATGCTCTAACATTAACCTCTAGCATTATACCATAAAATTAGACTATAACATTATGCTA